>NW_026047988.1:0-27869 GCF_023864345.2 Schistocerca serialis cubense
AATAAACATAAGATACGATATTAATGGCCTCAGCTCGAAGAAGAATGTGCCAAGGAAGATTTCCAAAGAGTCTCTGGAGATAACAGAACAGTACGAACCGACAGATACGTTCTGAAATACGTCAGGGCTTATTGTTTTGTTGCATTGTACGACTGCAGATTTGTAAACAAAAATTTCTCTTTCGTCGCTAGAAGAGATGGATGCTTTGGCGACCCTCCTGTGTCCTGCGTCCCTGTTTTCGCACCTTTCCACGGCACGGCGCTGCCCTACCCGCCGCAAACGGCGTCTCGGACACGCCCGTTAGGCCCACGGCCGTCTCGCAGATGTTTGTCGTGCTTGTACTGTCATATGGGCCACGACCCGAGCGGCAGCGAGCGGCAGTCGAGCAAAGTCGGGACAAGTCGGGACGGGGACAGAGATAGGAATGGTGCGAATGCACTGCGAACTACGCAGACACCTGGTGTGAGGCGAGGCGAGGAAGCCCACATCGCTACCAGTGGCGCCCTCCAGCACGACACTGCCACACCCCGCACAGGCCCTCCGCTGGACACCAGGGACAAGATGCGCCCTCCGCTAGTGTCGAAGGCTGCACGCGCCCAGCGAATGACAGGACGTGCAACGAGCAGCAGTGCGTCTCACACACGCGGCGGTGCGCCCGCTAATTCGGCCGTCGCTCCGCTGGGACGCCGGGCGCGCCCCCCGCGCCGTCCTCGAGGAGCTGGCTGTTGCGGAAGGAAGTGCTTTCGTCAAATGCGGCGGAAAACTAACATTTTGTGTATTGGGAGAGAAGCCGAACGCGTATTCTGCCGTGCTCCTACATTACATGAGTGCCAACGGCCATACCATGATGATTGCACCGGTTCTCGTCCGATCACCGAAGTTAAGCATCATTGGGCCCGGTTAGTACTTGGATGGGTGACCGCCTGGGAAACCCGGGTGCTGTTGGCTCCCTTCTTTTTTTTTGTTATTATGTCGCTACCCCTGGCAGCCCAATAAAAAAAGAAAGGTGCTGTTGGATCCCTTACATTTTCTCCTTTTTGCATCGCTACCCCTGCCAGCCCTCTTTTCATACTACCTTTCCGTTGTGACAAAGATGCTTCCTTCAGCAATTTAAACGTGCCAAGAAATCCTTGACAATAACGAAACACTACGAATCGACAGATGTGATCTGAAATAAGCCAGGGCCTCCTACTGTTTCGTAGCAGTGCAAAGTTCCAACAAAAAAAAATTGAAAATAAACGACTGTAATAAACATAAGATACGATATTAATGGCCTCAGCTCGAAGAAGAATGTGCCAAGGAAGATTTCCAAAGAGTCTCTGGAGATAACAGAACAGTACGAACCGACAGATACGTTCTGAAATACGTCAGGGCTTATTGTTTTGTTGCATTGTACGACTGCAGATTTGTAAACAAAAATTTCTCTTTCGTCGCTAGAAGAGATGGATGCTTTGGCGACCCTCCTGTGTCCTGCGTCCCTGTTTTCGCACCTTTCCACGGCACGGCGCTGCCCTACCCGCCGCAAACGGCGTCTCGGACACGCCCGTTAGGCCCACGGCCGTCTCGCAGATGTTTGTCGTGCTTGTACTGTCATATGGGCCACGACCCGAGCGGCAGCGAGCGGCAGTCGAGCAAAGTCGGGACAAGTCGGGACGGGGACAGAGATAGGAATGGTGCGAATGCACTGCGAACTACGCAGACACCTGGTGTGAGGCGAGGCGAGGAAGCCCACATCGCTACCAGTGGCGCCCTCCAGCACGACACTGCCACACCCCGCACAGGCCCTCCGCTGGACACCAGGGACAAGATGCGCCCTCCGCTAGTGTCGAAGGCTGCACGCGCCCAGCGAATGACAGGACGTGCAACGAGCAGCAGTGCGTCTCACACACGCGGCGGTGCGCCCGCTAATTCGGCCGTCGCTCCGCTGGGACGCCGGGCGCGCCCCCCGCGCCGTCCTCGAGGAGCTGGCTGTTGCGGAAGGAAGTGCTTTCGTCAAATGCGGCGGAAAACTAACATTTTGTGTATTGGGAGAGAAGCCGAACGCGTATTCTGCCGTGCTCCTACATTACATGAGTGCCAACGGCCATACCATGATGATTGCACCGGTTCTCGTCCGATCACCGAAGTTAAGCATCATTGGGCCCGGTTAGTACTTGGATGGGTGACCGCCTGGGAAACCCGGGTGCTGTTGGCTCCCTTCTTTTTTTTTGTTATTATGTCGCTACCCCTGGCAGCCCAATAAAAAAAAGAAAGGTGCTGTTGGATCCCTTACATTTTCTCCTTTTTGCATCGCTACCCCTGCCAGCCCTCTTTTCATACTACCTTTCCGTTGTGACAAAGATGCTTCCTTCAGCAATTTAAACGTGCCAAGAAATCCTTGACAATAACGAAACACTACGAATCGACAGATGTGATCTGAAATAAGCCAGGGCCTCCTACTGTTTCGTAGCAGTGCAAAGTTCCAACAAAAAAAAATTGAAAATAAACGACTGTAATAAACATAAGATACGATATTAATGGCCTCAGCTCGAAGAAGAATGTGCCAAGGAAGATTTCCAAAGAGTCTCTGGAGATAACAGAACAGTACGAACCGACAGATACGTTCTGAAATACGTCAGGGCTTATTGTTTTGTTGCATTGTACGACTGCAGATTTGTAAACAAAAATTTCTCTTTCGTCGCTAGAAGAGATGGATGCTTTGGCGACCCTCCTGTGTCCTGCGTCCCTGTTTTCGCACCTTTCCACGGCACGGCGCTGCCCTACCCGCCGCAAACGGCGTCTCGGACACGCCCGTTAGGCCCACGGCCGTCTCGCAGATGTTTGTCGTGCTTGTACTGTCATATGGGCCACGACCCGAGCGGCAGCGAGCGGCAGTCGAGCAAAGTCGGGACAAGTCGGGACGGGGACAGAGATAGGAATGGTGCGAATGCACTGCGAACTACGCAGACACCTGGTGTGAGGCGAGGCGAGGAAGCCCACATCGCTACCAGTGGCGCCCTCCAGCACGACACTGCCACACCCCGCACAGGCCCTCCGCTGGACACCAGGGACAAGATGCGCCCTCCGCTAGTGTCGAAGGCTGCACGCGCCCAGCGAATGACAGGACGTGCAACGAGCAGCAGTGCGTCTCACACACGCGGCGGTGCGCCCGCTAATTCGGCCGTCGCTCCGCTGGGACGCCGGGCGCGCCCCCCGCGCCGTCCTCGAGGAGCTGGCTGTTGCGGAAGGAAGTGCTTTCGTCAAATGCGGCGGAAAACTAACATTTTGTGTATTGGGAGAGAAGCCGAACGCGTATTCTGCCGTGCTCCTACATTACATGAGTGCCAACGGCCATACCATGATGATTGCACCGGTTCTCGTCCGATCACCGAAGTTAAGCATCATTGGGCCCGGTTAGTACTTGGATGGGTGACCGCCTGGGAAACCCGGGTGCTGTTGGCTCCCTTCTTTTTTTTTGTTATTATGTCGCTACCCCTGGCAGCCCAATAAAAAAAGAAAGGTGCTGTTGGATCCCTTACATTTTCTCCTTTTTGCATCGCTACCCCTGCCAGCCCTCTTTTCATACTACCTTTCCGTTGTGACAAAGATGCTTCCTTCAGCAATTTAAAACGTGCCAAGAAATCCTTGACAATAACGAAACACTACGAATCGACAGATGTGATCTGAAATAAGCCAGGGCCTCCTACTGTTTCGTAGCAGTGCAAAGTTCCAACAAAAAAAAATTGAAAATAAACGACTGTAATAAACATAAGATACGATATTAATGGCCTCAGCTCGAAGAAGAATGTGCCAAGGAAGATTTCCAAAGAGTCTCTGGAGATAACAGAACAGTACGAACCGACAGATACGTTCTGAAATACGTCAGGGCTTATTGTTTTGTTGCATTGTACGACTGCAGATTTGTAAACAAAAATTTCTCTTTCGTCGCTAGAAGAGATGGATGCTTTGGCGACCCTCCTGTGTCCTGCGTCCCTGTTTTCGCACCTTTCCACGGCACGGCGCTGCCCTACCCGCCGCAAACGGCGTCTCGGACACGCCCGTTAGGCCCACGGCCGTCTCGCAGATGTTTGTCGTGCTTGTACTGTCATATGGGCCACGACCCGAGCGGCAGCGAGCGGCAGTCGAGCAAAGTCGGGACAAGTCGGGACGGGGACAGAGATAGGAATGGTGCGAATGCACTGCGAACTACGCAGACACCTGGTGTGAGCGCTACCAGTGGCGCCCTCCAGCACGACACTGCCACACCCCGCACAGGCCCTCCGCTGGGACACCAGGGACAAGATGCGCCCTCCGCTAGTGTCGAAGGCTGCACGCGCCCAGCGAATGACAGGACGTGCAACGAGCAGCAAGTTGCGTCTCACACACGCGGCGGTGCGCCCGCTAATTCGGCCGTCGCTCCGCTGGGACGCCGGGCGCGCCCCCCGCGCCGTCCTCGAGGAGCTGGCTGTTGCGGAAGGAAGTGCTTTCGGTCAAATGCGGCGGAAAACTAACATTTTGTGTATTGGGAGAGAAGCCGAACGCGTATTCTGCCGTGCTCCTACATTACATGAGTGCCAACGGCATACCATGATGATTGCACCGGTTCTCGTCCGATCACCGAAGTTAAGCATCATTGGGGCCCGGTTAGTACTTGGATGGGTGACCGCCTGGGAAACCCGGGTGCTGTTGGCTCCCTTCTTTTTTTTTGTATTATGTCGCTACCCCTGGCAGCCCAATAAAAAAAGAAAGGTGCTGTTGGATCCCTTACATTTTCTCCTTTTTGCATCGCTACCCCTGCCAGCCCCTCTTTTCATACTACCTTTCCGTTGTGACAAAGATGCTTCCTTCAGCAATTTAAACGTGCCAAGAAATCCTTGACAATAACGAAACACTACGAATCGACAGATGTGATCTGAAATAAGCCAGGGCCTCCTACTGTTTCGTAGCAGTGCAAAGTTCCAACAAAAAAAAATTGAAAATAAACGACTTGTAATAAACATAAGATACGATATTAATGGCCTCAGCTCGAAGAAGAATGTGCCAAGGAAGATTTCCAAAGAGTCTCTGGAGATAACAGAACAGTACGAACCGACAGATACGTTCTGAAATACGTCAGGGCTTATTGTTTTGTTGCATTGTACGACTGCAGATTTGTAAACAAAAATTTCTCTTTCGTCCGCTAGAAGAGATGGATGCTTTGGCGACCCTCCTGTGTCCTGCGTCCCTGTTTTCGCACCTTTCCACGGCACGGCGCTGCCCTACCCGCCGCAAACGGCGTCTCCGGACACGCCCGTTAGGCCCACGGCCGTCTCGCAGATGTTTGTCGTGCTTGTACTGTCATATGGGCCACGACCCGAGCGGCAGCGAGCGGCAGTCGAGCAAAGTCGGACAAGTCGGGACGGGGGACAGAGATAGGAATGGTGCGAATGCACCTGCGAAACTACGCAGACACCTGGTGTGAGGCGAGGCGAGGAAGCCCACATCGCTACCAGTGGCGCCCTCCAGCACGACACTGCCACACCCCGCACAGGCCCTCCGCTGGACACCAGGGACAAGATGCGCCCTCCGCTAGTGTCGAAGGCTGCACGCGCCCAGCGAATGACAGGACGTGCAACGAGCAGCAGTGCGTCTCACACACGCGGCGGTGCGCCCGCTAATTCGGCCGTCGCTCCGCTGGGACGCCGGGCGCGCCCCCCCGCGCCGTCCTCGAGGAGCTGGCTGTTGCGGAAGGAAGTGCTTTCGTCAAATGCGGCGGAAAACTAACATTTTGTGTATTGGGAGAGAAGCCGAACGCGTATTCTGCCGTGCTCCTACATTACATGAGTGCCAACGGCCATACCATGATGATTGCACCGGTTCTCGTCCGATCACCGGAAGTTAAGCATCATTGGGCCCGGTTAGTACTTGGATGGGTGACCGCCTGGGAAACCCGGGTGCTGTTGGCTCCCTTCTTTTTTTTGTTATTATGTCCGCTACCCTGGCAGCCCAATAAAAAAAGAAAGGTGCTGTTGGATCCCTTACATTTCTCCTTTTTGCATCGCTACCCCTGCCAGCCCTCTTTTCATACTACCTTTCCGTTGTGACAAAGATGCTTCCTTCAGCAATTTAAACGTGCCAAGAAATCCTTGACAATAACGAAACACTACGAATCGACAGATGTGATCTGAAATAAGCCAGGGCCTCCTACTGTTTCGTAGCAGTGCAAAGTTCCAACAAAAAAAAATTGAAAATAAACGACTGTAATAAACATAAGATACGATATTAATGGCCTCAGCTCGAAGAAGAATGTGCCAAGGAAGATTTCCAAAGAGTCTCTGGAGATAACAGAACAGTACGAACCGACAGATACGTTCTGAAATACGTCAGGGCTTATTGTTTTGTTGGCATTGTACGACTGCAGATTTGTAAACAAAAAATTTCTCTTTCGTCGCTAGAAGAGATGGATGCTTTGGCGACCCTCCTGTGTCCTGCGTCCCTGTTTTCGCACCTTTCCACGGCACGGGCGCTGCCCTACCCGCCGCAAACGGCGTCTCGGACACGCCCGTTAGGCCCACGGCCGTCTCGCAGATGTTTGTCGTGCTTGTACTGTCATATGGGCCACGACCCGAGCGGCAGCGAGCGGCAGTCGAGCAAAGTCGGGACAAGTCGGGACGGGGACAGAGATAGGAATGGTGCGAATGCACTGCGAACTACGCAGACACCTGGTGTGAGGCGAGGCGAGGAAGCCCACATCGCTACCAGTGGCGCCCTCCAGCACGACACTGCCACACCCCGCACAGGCCCTCCGCTGGACACCAGGGACAAGATGCGCCCTCCGCTAGTGTCGAAGGCTGCACGCGCCCAGCGAATGACAGGACGTGCAACGAGCAGCAGTGCGTCTCACACACGCGGCGGTGCGCCCGCTAATTCGGCCGTCGCTCCGCTGGGACGCCGGGCGCGCCCCCCGCGCCGTCCTCGAGGAGCTGGCTGTTGCGGAAGGAAGTGCTTTCGTCAAATGCGGCGGAAAACTAACATTTTGTGTATTGGGAGAGAAGCCGAACGCGTATTCTGCCGTGCTCCTACATTACATGAGTGCCAACGGCCATACCATGATGATTGCACCGGTTCTCGTCCGATCACCGAAGTTAAGCATCATTGGGCCCGGTTAGTACTTGGATGGGTGACCGCCTGGGAAAACCCGGGTGCTGTTGGCTCCCTTCTTTTTTTTTGTTATTATGTCGCTACCCCTGGCAGGCCCAATAAAAAAAGAAAGGTGCTGTTGGATCCCTTACATTTTCTCCTTTTTGCATCGCTACCCCTGCCAGCCCTCTTTTCATACTACCTTTCCGTTGTGACAAAGATGCTTCCTTCAGCAATTTAAACGTGCCAAGAAATCCTTGACAATAACGAAACACTACGAATCGACAGATGTGATCTGAAATAAGCCAGGGCCTCCTACTGTTTCGTAGCAGTGCAAAGTTCCAACAAAAAAAAATTGAAATAAACGACTGTAATAAACATAAGATACGATATTAATGGCCTCAGCTCGAAGAAGAATGTGCCAAGGAAGATTTCCAAAGAGTCCTCTGGAGATAACAGAACAGTACGAACCGACAGATACGTTCTGAAATACGTCAGGGCTTATTGTTTTGTTGCATTGTACGACTGCAGATTTGTAAACAAAAATTTCTCTTTCGTCGCTAGAAGAGATGGATGCTTTTGGCGACCCTCCTGTGTCCTGCGTCCCTGTTTTCGCACCTTTCCACGGCACGGCGCTGCCCTACCCGCCGCAAACGGCGTCCTCGGACACGCCCGTTAGGCCCACGGCCGTCTCGCAGATGTTTGTCGTGCTTGTACTGTCATATGGGCCACGACCCGAGCGGCAAGCGAGCGGCAGTCGAGCAAAGTCGGGACAAGTCGGGACGGGGGACAGAGATAGGAATGGTGCGAATGCACTGCGAACTACGCAGACACCTGGTGTGAGGCGAGGCGAGGAAGCCCACATCGCTACCAGTGGCGCCCTCCAGCACGACACTGCCACACCCCGCACAGGCCCTCCGCTGGACACCAGGGACAAGATGCGCCCTCCGCTAGTGTCGAAGGCTGCACGCGCCCAGCGAATGACAGGACGTGCAACGAGCAGCAGTGCGTCTCACCACACGCGGCGGTGCGCCCGCTAATTCGGCCGTCGCTCCGCTGGGACGCCGGGCGCGCCCCCCGCGCCGTCCTCGAGGAGCTGGCTGTTGCGGAAGGAAGTGCTTTCGTCAATGCGGCGGAAAACTAACATTTTGTGTATTGGGAGAGAAGCCGAACGCGTATTCTGCCGTGCTCCTACATTACATGAGTGCCAACGGCCATACCATGATGATTGCACCGGTTCTCGTCCGATCACCGAAGTTAAGCATCATTGGGCCCGGTTAGTACTTGGATGGGGTGACCGCCTGGGAAACCCGGGGTGCTGTTGGCTCCCTTCTTTTTTTTTGTTATTATGTCGCTACCCCTGGCAGCCCAATAAAAAAAGAAAGGTGCTGTTGGATCCCTTACATTTTCTCCTTTTTGCATCGCTACCCCTGCCAGCCCTCTTTTCATACTACCTTTCCGTTGTGACAAAGATGCTTCCTTCAGCAATTTAAACGTGCCAAGAAATCCTTGACAATAACGAAACACTACGAATCGACAGATGTGATCTGAAATAAGCCAGGGCCTCCTACTGTTTCGTAGCAGTGCAAAGTTCCAACAAAAAAAAATTGAAAATAAACGACTGTAATAAACATAAGATACGATATTAATGGCCTCAGCTCGAAGAAGAATGTGCCAAGGAAGATTTCCAAAGAGTCTCTGGAGATAACAGAACAGTACGAACCGACAGATACGTTCTGAAATACGTTCAGGGCTTATTGTTTTGTTGCATTGTACGACTGCAGATTTGTAAACAAAAATTTCTCTTTCGTCGCTAGAAGAGATGGATGCTTTGGCGACCCTCCTGTGTCCTGCGTCCCTGTTTTCGCACCTTTCCACGGCACGGCGCTGCCCTACCCCGCCGCAAACGGCGTCTCGGACACGCCCGTTAGGCCCACGGCCGTCTCGCAGATGTTTGTCGTGCTTGTACTGTCATATGGGCCACGACCCGAGCGGCAGCGAGCGGCAGTCGAGCAAAGTCGGGACAAGTCGGGACGGGGACAGAGATAGGAATGGTGCGAATGCACTGCGAACTACGCAGACACCTGGTGTGAGGCGAGGCGAGGAAGCCCACATCGCTACCAGTGGCGCCCTCCAGCACGACACTGCCACACCCCGCACAGGCCCTCCGCTGGACACCAGGGACAAGATGCGCCCTCCGCTAGTGTCGAAGGCTGCACGCGCCCAGCGAATGACAGGACGTGCAACGAGCAGCAGTGCGTCTCACACACGCGGCGGTGCGCCCGCTAATTCGGCCGTCGCTCCGCTGGGACGCCGGGCGCGCCCCCCGCGCCGTCCTCGAGGAGCTGGCTGTTGCGAGAAGGAAGTGCTTTCGTCAAATGCGGCGGAAAACTAACATTTTGTGTATTGGGAGAGAAGCCGAACGCGTATTCTGCCGTGCTCCTACATTACATGAGTGCCAACGGCCATACCATGATGATTGCACCGGTTCTCGTCCGATCACCGAAGTTAAGCATCATTGGGCCCGGTTAGTACTTGGATGGGTGACCGCCTGGGGAAACCCGGGTGCTGTTGGCTCCCTTCTTTTTTTTTGTTATTATGTCGCTACCCCTGGCAGCCCAATAAAAAAAGAAAGGTGCTGTTGGATCCCTTACATTTTCTCCTTTTGCATCGCTACCCCTGCCAGCCCTCTTTTCATACTACCTTTCCGTTGTGACAAAGATGCTTCCTTCAGCAATTTAAACGTGCCAAGAAATCCTTGACAATAACGAAACACTACGAATCGACAGATGTGATCTGAAATAAGCCAGGGCCTCCTACTGTTTCGTAGCAGTGCAAAGTTCCAACAAAAAAAAATTGAAAATAAACGACTGTAATAAACATAAGATACGATATTAATGGCCTCAGCTCGAAGAAGAATGTGCCAAGGAAGATTTCCAAGAGTCTCTGGAGATAACAGAACAGTACGAACCGACAGATACGTTCTGAAATACGTCAGGGCTTATTGTTTTGTTGCATTGTACGACTGCAGATTTGTAAACAAAAATTTCTCTTTCGTCGCTAGAAGAGATGGATGCTTTGGCGACCCTCCTGTGTCCTGCGTCCCTGTTTTCGCACCTTTCCACGGCACGGCGCTGCCCTACCCGCCGCAAACGGCGTCTCGGACACGCCCGTTAGGCCCACGGCCGTCTCGCAGATGTTTGTCGTGCTTGTACTGTCATATGGGCCACGACCCGAGCGGCAGCGAGCGGCAGTCGAGCAAAGTCGGACAAGTCGGGACGGGGACAGAGATAGGAATGGTGCGAATGCACTGCGAACTACGCAGACACCTGGTGTGAGGCGAGGCGAGGAAGCCCACATCGCTACCAGTGGCGCCCTCCAGCACGACACTGCCACACCCCGCACAGGCCCTCCGCTGGACACCAGGGACAAGATGCGCCCTCCGCTAGTGTCGAAGGCTGCACGCGCCCAGCGAATGACAGGACGTGCAACGAGCAGCAGTGCGTCCTCACACACGCGGCGGTGCGCCCGCTAATTCGGCCGTCGCTCCGCTGGGACGCCGGGCGCGCCCCCCGCGCCGTCCTCGAGGAGCTGGCTGTTGCGGAAGGAAGTGCTTTCGTCAAATGCGGCGGAAAACTAACATTTTTGTGTATTGGGAGAGAAGCCGAACGCGTATTCTGCCGTGCTCCTACATTACATGAGTGCCAACGGCCCATACCATGATGATTGCACCGGTTCTCGTCCGATCACCGAAGTTAAGCATCATTGGGCCCGGTTAGTACTTGGATGGGTGACCGCCTGGGAAACCCGGGTGCTGTTGGCTCCCTTCTTTTTTTTTGTTATTATGTCGCTACCCCTGGCAGCCCAATAAAAAAGAAAGGTGCTGTTGGATCCCTTACATTTTCTCCTTTTTGCATCGCTACCCCTGCCAGCCCTCTTTTCATACTACCTTTCCGTTGTGACAAAGATGCTTCCTTCAGCAATTTAAACGTGCCAAGAAATCCTTGACAATAACGAAACACTACGAATCGACAGATGTGATCTGAAATAAGCCAGGGCCTCCTACTGTTTCGTAGCAGTGCAAAGTTCCAACAAAAAAAAATTGAAAATAAACGACTGTAATAAACATAAGATACGATATTAATGGCCTCAGCTCGAAGAAGAATGTGCCAAGGAAGATTTCCAAAGAGTCTCTGGAGATAACAGAACAGTACGAACCGACAGATACGTTCTGAAATACGTCAGGGCTTATTGTTTTGTTGCATTGTACGACTGCAGATTTGTAAACAAAAATTTCTCTTTCGTCGCTAGAAGAGATGGATGCTTTGGCGACCCTCCTGTGTCCTGCGTCCCTGTTTTCGCACCTTTCCACGGCACGGCGCTGCCCTACCCGCCGCAAACGGCGTCTCGGACACGCCCGTTAGGCCCACGGCCGTCTCGCAGATGTTTGTCGTGCTTGTACTGTCATATGGGCCACGACCCGAGCGGCAGCGAGCGGCAGTCGAGCAAAGTCGGGACAAGTCGGGACGGGGACAGAGATAGGAATGGTGCGAATGCACTGCGAACTACGCAGACACCTGGTGTGAGGCGAGGCGAGGAAGCCCAACATCGCTACCAGTGGCGCCCTCCAGCACGACACTGCCACACCCCGCACAGGCCCTCCGCTGGACACCAGGGACAAGATGCGCCCTCCGCTAGTGTCGAAGGCTGCACGCGCCCAGCGAATGACAGGACGTGCAACGAGCAGCAGTGCGTCTCACACACGCGGCGGTGCGCCCGCTAATTCGGCCGTCGCTCCGCTGGGACGCCGGGCGCGCCCCCCCGCGCCGTCCTCGAGGAGCTGGCTGTTGCGGAAGGAAGTGCTTTCGTCAAATGCGGCGGAAAACTAACATTTTGTGTATTGGGAGAGAAGCCGAACGCGTATTCTGCCGTGCTCCTACATTACATGAGTGCCAACGGCCATACCATGATGATTGCACCGGTTCTCGTCCGATCACCGAAGTTAAGCATCATTGGGCCCGGTTAGTACTTGGATGGGTGACCGCCTGGGAAACCCGGGTGCTGTTGGCTCCCTTCTTTTTTTTTGTTATTATGTCGCTACCCCTGGCAGCCCAATAAAAAAAGAAAGGTGCTGTTGGATCCCTTACATTTTCTCCTTTTTGCATCGCTACCCCTGCCAGCCCTCTTTTCATACTACCTTTCCGTTGTGACAAAGATGCTTCCTTCAGCAATTTAAACGTGCCAAGAAATCCTTGACAATAACGAAACACTACGAATCGACAGATGTGATCTGAAATAAGCCAGGGCCTCCTACTGTTTCGTAGCAGTGCAAAGTTCCAACAAAAAAAAATTGAAAATAAACGACTGTAATAAACATAAGATACGATATTAATGGCCTCAGCTCGAAGAAGAATGTGCCAAGGAAGATTTCCAAAGAGTCTCTGGAGATAACAGAACAGTACGAACCGACAGATACGTTCTGAAATACGTCAGGGCTTATTGTTTTGTTGCATTGTACGACTGCAGATTTGTAAACAAAAATTTCTCTTTCGTCGCTAGAAGAGATGGATGCTTTGGCGACCCTCCTGTGTCCTGCGTCCCTGTTTTCGCACCTTTCCACGGCACGGCGCTGCCCTACCCGCCGCAAACGGCGTCTCGGACACGCCCGTTAGGCCCACGGCCGTCTCGCAGATGTTTGTCGTGCTTGTACTGTCATATGGGCCACGACCCGAGCGGCAGCGAGCGGCAGTCGAGCAAAGTCGGGACAAGTCGGGACGGGGACAGAGATAGGAATGGTGCGAATGCACTGCGAACTACGCAGACACCTGGTGTGAGGCGAGGCGAGGAAGCCCACATCGCTACCAGTGGCGCCCTCCAGCACGACACTGCCACACCCCGCACAGGCCCTCCGCTGGACACCAGGGACAAGATGCGCCCTCCGCTAGTGTCGAAGGCTGCACGCGCCCAGCGAATGACAGGACGTGCAACGAGCAGCAGTGCGTCTCACACACGCGGCGGTGCGCCCGCTAATTCGGCCGTCGCTCCGCTGGGACGCCGGGCGCGCCCCCCGCGCCGTCCTCGAGGAGCTGGCTGTTGCGGAAGGAAGTGCTTTCGTCAAATGCGGCGGAAAACTAACATTTTGTGTATTGGGAGAGAAGCCGAACGCGTATTCTGCCGTGCTCCTACATTACATGAGTGCCAACGGCCATACCATGATGATTGCACCGGTTCTCGTCCGATCACCGAAGTTAAGCATCATTGGGCCCGGTTAGTACTTGGATGGGTGACCGCCTGGGAAACCCGGGTGCTGTTGGCTCCCTTCTTTTTTTTTGTTATTATGTCGCTACCCCTGGCAGCCCAATAAAAAAAGAAAGGTGCTGTTGGATCCCTTACATTTTCTCCTTTTTGCATCGCTACCCCTGCCAGCCCTCTTTTCATACTACCTTTCCGTTGTGACAAAGATGCTTCCTTCAGCAATTTAAACGTGCCAAGAAATCCTTGACAATAACGAAACACTACGAATCGACAGATGTGATCTGAAATAAGCCAGGGCCTCCTACTGTTTCGTAGCAGTGCAAAGTTCCAACAAAAAAAAATTGAAAATAAACGACTGTAATAAACATAAGATACGATATTAATGGCCTCAGCTCGAAGAAGAATGTGCCAAGGAAGATTTCCAAAGAGTCTCTGGAGATAACAGAACAGTACGAACCGACAGATACGTTCTGAAATACGTCAGGGCTTATTGTTTTGTTGCATTGTACGACTGCAGATTTGTAAACAAAAATTTCTCTTTCGTCGCTAGAAGAGATGGATGCTTTGGCGACCCTCCTGTGTCCTGCGTCCCTGTTTTCGCACCTTTCCACGGCACGGCGCTGCCCTACCCGCCGCAAACGGCGTCTCGGACACGCCCGTTAGGCCCACGGCCGTCTCGCAGATGTTTGTCGTGCTTGTACTGTCATATGGGCCACGACCCGAGCGGCAGCGAGCGGCAGTCGAGCAAAGTCGGGACAAGTCGGGACGGGGACAGAGATAGGAATGGTGCGAATGCACTGCGAACTACGCAGACACCTGGTGTGAGGCGAGGCGAGGAAGCCCACATCGCTACCAGTGGCGCCCTCCAGCACGACACTGCCACACCCCGCACAGGCCCTCCGCTGGACACCAGGGACAAGATGCGCCCTCCGCTAGTGTCGAAGGCTGCACGCGCCCAGCGAATGACAGGACGTGCAACGAGCAGCAGTGCGTCTCACACACGCGGCGGTGCGCCCGCTAATTCGGCCGTCGCTCCGCTGGGACGCCGGGCGCGCCCCCCGCGCCGTCCTCGAGGAGCTGGCTGTTGCGGAAGGAAGTGCTTTCGTCAAATGCGGCGGAAAACTAACATTTTGTGTATTGGGAGAGAAGCCGAACGCGTATTCTGCCGTGCTCCTACATTACATGAGTGCCAACGGCCATACCATGATGATTGCACCGGTTCTCGTCCGATCACCGAAGTTAAGCATCATTGGGCCCGGTTAGTACTTGGATGGGTGACCGCCTGGGAAACCCGGGTGCTGTTGGCTCCCTTCTTTTTTTTTGTTATTATGTCGCTACCCCTGGCAGCCCAATAAAAAAAGAAAGGTGCTGTTGGATCCCTTACATTTTCTCCTTTTTGCATCGCTACCCCTGCCAGCCCTCTTTTCATACTACCTTTCCGTTGTGACAAAGATGCTTCCTTCAGCAATTTAAACGTGCCAAGAAATCCTTGACAATAACGAAACACTACGAATCGACAGATGTGATCTGAAATAAGCCAGGGCCTCCTACTGTTTCGTAGCAGTGCAAAGTTCCAACAAAAAAAAATTGAAAATAAACGACTGTAATAAACATAAGATACGATATTAATGGCCTCAGCTCGAAGAAGAATGTGCCAAGGAAGATTTCCAAAGAGTCTCTGGAGATAACAGAACAGTACGAACCGACAGATACGTTCTGAAATACGTCAGGGCTTATTGTTTTGTTGCATTGTACGACTGCAGATTTGTAAACAAAAATTTCTCTTTCGTCGTCTTTCGTCGCTAGAAGAGATGGATGCTTTGGGCGACCCTCCTGTGTCCTGCGTCCCTGTTTTCGCACCTTTCCACGGCACGGCGCTGCCCTACCGCCGCAAACGGCGTCTCGGACACGCCAGTTAGGCCCACGGCCGTCTCGCAGATGTTTGTCGTGCTTGTACTGTCATATGGGCCACGACCCGAGCGGCAGCGAGCGGCAGTCGAGCAAAGTCGGGACAAGTCGGGACGGGGACAGAGATAGGAATGGTGCGAAATGCACTGCGAACTACGCAGACACCTGGTGTGAGGCGAGGCGAGGAAGCCCACAATCGCTACCAGTGGCGCCCTCCAGCACGACACTGCCACACCCCGCACAGGCCCTCCGCTGGACACCAGGGACAAGATGCGCCCTCGCTAGTGTCGAAGGCTGCACGCGCCCAGCGAATGACAGGACGTGCAACGAGCAGCGTGCGTCTCACACACGCGGCGGTGCGCCCGCTAATTCGGCCGTCGCTCCGCTGGGACGCCGGGCGCGCCCCCCGCGCCGTCCTCGAGGAGCTGGCTGTTGCGGAAGGAAGTGCTTTCGTCAAATGCGGCGGAAAACTAACATTTTGTGTATTGGGAGAGAAGCCGAACGCGTATTCTGCCGTGCTCCTACATTACATGAGTGCCAACGGCCATACCATGATGATTGCACCGGTTCTCGTCCGATCACCGAAGTTAAGCAACATTGGGCCCGGTTAGTACTTGGATGGGTGACCGCCTGGGAAACCCGGGTGCTGTTGGCTCCTTCTTTTTTTTTGTTATTATGTCGCTACCCCTGGCAGCCCAATAAAAAAAGAAAGGTGCTGTTGGATTCCCTTACATTTTCTCCTTTTTGCATCGCTACCCCTGCCAGCCCTCTTTTTCATACTACCTTTCCGTTGTGACAAAGATGCTTCCTTCAGCAATTTAAACGTGCCAAGAAATCCTTGACAATAACGAAACACTACGAATCGACAGATGTGATCTGAAATAAGCCAGGGCCTCCTACTGTTTCGTAGCAGTGCAAAGTTCCAACAAAAAAAAATGAAAATAAACGACTGTAATAAACATAAGATACGATATTAATGGCCTCAGCTCGAAGAAGAATGTGCCAAGGAAGATTTCCAAAGAGTCTCTGGAGATAACAGAACAGTACGAACCGACAGATACGTTCTGAAATACGTCAGGGCTTATTGTTTGTTGCATTGTACGACTGCAGATTTTGTAAACAAAAATTTCTCTTTCGTCGCTAGAAGAGATGGATGCTTGGCGACCCTCCTGTGTCCTGCGTCCCTGTTTTCGCACCTTTCCACGGCACGGCGCTGCCCTACCGCCGCAAACGGCGTCTCGGACACGCCGTTAGGCCCACGGCCGTCTCGCAGATGTTTGTCGTGCTTGTACTGTCATATGGGCCACGACCCGAGCGGCAGCGAGCGGCAGTCGAGCAAAGTCGGACAAGTCGGGACGGGGACAGAGATAGGAATGGTGCGAATGCACTGCCGAACTACGCAGACACCTGGTGTGAGGCGAGGCGAGGAAGCCCACATCGCTACGCAGTGGCGCCCTCCAGCACGACACTAGCCCACACCCCGCACAGGGCCTCCGCTGGACACCAGGGACAAGATGCGCCTCCGCTAGTGTCGAAGGCTGCACGCGCCCAGCGAATGACAGGACGTGCAACGAGCAGCAGTGCGTCTCACACACGCGGCGGTGCGCCGCTAATTCGGCCGTCGCTCCGCTGGGACGCCGGGCGCGCCCCCCGCGCCGTCCTCGAGGAGCTGGCTGTTGCGGAAGGAAGTGCTTTCGTCAAATGCGGCGGAAAACTAACATTTTGTGTATTGGGAGAGAAGCCGAACGCGTATTCTGCCGTGCTCCTACATTACATGAGTGCCAACGGCCATACCATGATGATTGCACCGGTTCTCGTCCGATCACCGAAGTTAAGCATCATTGGGCCCGGTTAGTACTTGATGGGTGACCGCCTGGGAAAACCGGGTGCTGTTGGCTCCCTTCTTTTTTTTTGTTATTATGTCGCTACCCCTGGCAGCCCAATAAAAAAAGAAAGGTGCTGTGGATCCCTTACATTTTCTCCTTTTGCATCGCTACCCCTGCCAGCCCTCTTTTCATACTACCTTTCCGTTGTGACAAAGATGCTTCCTTCAGCAATTTAAACGTGCCAAGAAATCCTTGACAATAACGAAACACTACGAATCGACAGATGTGATCTGAAATAAGCCAGGGCCTCCTACTGTTTCGTAGCAGTGCAAAGTTCAACAAAAAAAATTGAAAATAAACGACTGTAATAAACATAAGATACGATATTAATGGCCTCAGCTCGAAGAAGAATGTGCCAAGGAAGATTTCCAAAGAGTCTCTGGAGATAACAGAACAGTACGAACCGACAGATACGTTCTGAAATACGTCAGGGCTTATTGTTTTGTTGCATTGTACGACTGCAGATTTGTAAACAAAAATTTCTCTTTCGTCGCTAGAAGAGATGGATGCTTTGGCGACCCTCCTGTGTCCTGCGTCCCTGTTTTCGCACCTTTCCACGGCACGGCGCTGCCCTACCCGCCGCAAACGGCGTCTCGGACACGCCCGTTAGGCCCACGGCCGTCTCGCAGATGTTTGTCGTGCTTGTACTGTCATATGGGCCACGACCCGAGCGGCAGCGAGCGGCAGTCGAGCAAAGTCGGGACAAGTCGGGACGGGGACAGAGATAGGAATGGTGCGAATGCACTGCGAACTACGCAGACACCTGGTGTGAGGCGAGGCGAGGAAGCCCACATCGCTACCAGTGGCGCCCTCCAGCACGACACTGCCACACCCCGCACAGGCCCTCCGCTGGACACCAGGGACAAGATGCGCCCTCCGCTAGTGTCGAAGGCTGCACGCGCCCAGCGAATGACAGGACGTGCAACGAGCAGCAGTGCGTCTCACACACGCGGCGGTGCGCCCGCTAATTCGGCCGTCGCTCCGCTGGGACGCCGGGCGCGCCCCCCGCGCCGTCCTCGAGGAGCTGGCTGTTGCGGAAGGAAGTGCTTTCGTCAAATGCGGCGGAAAACTAACATTTTGTGTATTGGAGAGAAGCCGAACGCGTATTCTGCCGTGCTCCTACATTACATGAGTGCCAACGGCCATACATGATGATTGCACCGTTCTCGTCCGATCACCGAAGTTAAGCATCATTGGGCCCGGTTAGTACTTGGATGGGTGACCGCCTGGGAACCCGTGTGCTGTTGGCTCCCTTCTTTTTTTTTGTTATTATGTCGCTACCCTGGCAGCCCAATAAAAAAAGAAAGGTGCTGTTGGATCCCTTACATTTTCTCCTTTTTGCATCGCTACCCCTGCCAGCCCTCTTTTCATACTACCTTCCGTTGTGACAAAGATGCTTCCTTCAGCAATTTAAACGTGCCAAGAAATCCTTGACAATAACGAAACACTACGAATCGACAGATGTGATCTGAAATAAGCCAGGGCCTCCTACTGTTTCGTAGCAGTGCAAAGTTCCCAACAAAAAAAAATTGAAAATAAACGACTGTAATAAACATAAGATACGATATTAATGGCCTCAGCTCGAAGAAGAATGTGCCAAGGAAGATTTCCAAAGAGTCTCTGGAGATAACAGAACAGTACGAACCGACAGATACGTTCTGAAATACGTCAGGGCTTATTGTTTTGTTGCATTGTACGACTGCAGATTTGTAAACAAAAATTTCTCTTTCGTCGCTAGAAGAGATGGATGCTTTGGCGACCTCCTGTGTCCTGCGTCCCTGTTTTCGCACCTTTCCACGGCACGGCGCTGCCCTACCCGCCGCAAAACGGCGTCTCGGACACGCCCGTTAGGCCCACGGCCGTCTCGCAGATCAGATGTTTGTCGTGCTTGTACTGTCATATGGGCCACGACCCGAGCGCAGCGAGCGGCAGTCGAGCAAAGTCGGGACAAGTCGGGACGGGGACAGAGATAGGAATGGTGCGAATGCACTGCGAACTACGCAGACACCTGGTGTGAGGCGAGGCGAGGAAGCCCACATCGCTACCAGTGGCGCCCTCCAGCACGACACTGCCACACCCCGCACAGGCCCTCCGCTGGACACCAGGGACAAGATGCGCCCTCCGCTAGTGTCGAAGGCTGCACGCGCCCAGCGAATGACAGGACGTGCAACGAGCAGCAGTGCGTCCTCACACACGCGGCGGTGCGCCCGCTAATTCGGCCGTCGCTCCGCTGGGACGCCGGGCGCGCCCCCCGCGCCGTCCTCGAGGAGCTGGCTGTTGCGGAAGGAAGTGCTTTCGTCAAATGCGGCGGAAAAACTAACATTTTGTGTATTGGGAGAGAAGCCGAACGCGTATTCTGCCGTGCTCCTACATTACATGAGTGCAACGGCCATACCATGATGATTGCACCGGTCTCGTCCGATCACCGAAGTTAAGCATCATTGGGCCCGGTTAGTACTTGGATGGGTGACCGCCTGGGAAACCCGGGTGCTGTTGGCTCCCTTCTTTTTTTTTGTTATTATGTCGCTACCCCTGGCAGCCCAATAAAAAAAGAAAGGTGCTGTTGGATCCCTTACATTTTCTCCTTTTTGCATCGCTACCCCTGCCAGCCCTCTTTTCATACTACCTTTCCGTTGTGACAAAGATGCTTCCTTCAGCAATTTAAACGTGCCAAGAAATCCTTGACAATAACGAAACACTACGAATCGACAGATGTGATCTGAAATAAGCCAGGGCCTCCTACTGTTTCGTAGCAGTGCAAAGTTCCAACAAAAAAAAATTGAAAATAAACGACTGTAATAAACATAAGATACGATATTAATGGCCTCAGCTCGAAGAAGAATGTGCCAAGAAGATTTCCAAAGAGTCTCTGGAGATAACAGAACAGTACGAACCGACAGATACGTTCTGAAATACGTCAGGGCTTATTGTTTTGTTGCATTGTACGACTGCAGATTTGTAAACAAAAATTTCTCTTTCGTCGCTAGAAGAGATGGATGCTTTGGCGACCCTCCTGTGTCCTGCGTCCCTGTTTTCGCACCTTTCCACGGCACGGCGCTGCCCTACCCGCCGCAAACGGCGTCTCGGACACGCCCGTTAGGCCCACGGCCGTCTCGCAGATGTTTGTCGTTGCTTGTACTGTCATATGGGCCACGACCCGAGCGGCAGCGAGCGGCAGTCGAGCAAAAGTCGGGACAAGTCGGGACGGGGACAGAGATAGGAATGGTGCGAATGCACTGCGAACTACGCAGACACCTGGTGTGAGGCGAGGCGAGGAAGCCCACATCGCTACCAGTGGCGCCTCCAGCACGACACTGCCACACCCCGCACAGGCCCTCCGCTGGACACCAGGGACAAGATGCGCCCTCCGCTAGTGTCGAAGGCTGCACGCGCCCAGCGAATGACAGGACGTGCAACGAGCAGCAGTGCGTCTCAACACACGCGGCGGTGCGCCCGCTAATTCGGCCCGTCGCTCCGCTGGGACGCCGGGCGCGCCCCCCGCGCCGTCCTCGAGGAGCTGGGCTGTTGCGGAAGGAAGTGCTTTCGTCAAATGCGGCGGAAAACTAACATTTTGTGTATTGGGAGAGAAGCCGAACGCGTATTCTGCCGTGCTCCTACATTACATGAGTGCCAACGGCCATACCATGATGATTGCACCGGTTCTCGTCCGATCACCGAAGTTAAGCATCATTGGGCCCGGTTAGTACTTGGATGGGTGACCGCCTGGGAAACCCGGGTGCTGTTGGCTCCCTTCTTTTTTTTTGTTATTATGTCGCTACCCCTTGGCAGCCCAATAAAAAAGAAAGGTGCTGTTGGATCCCTTACATTTTCTCCTTTTTTGCATCGCTACCCCTGCCAGCCCTCTTTCATACTACCTTTCCGTTGTGACAAAGATGCTTCCTTCAGCAATTTAAACGTGCCAAGAAATCCTTGACAATAACGAAACACTACGAATCGACAGATGTGATCTGAAATAAGCCAGGGCCTCCTACTGTTTCGTAGCAGTGCAAAGTTCCAACAAAAAAAAATTGAAAATAACGACTGTAATAAACATAAGATACGATATTAATGGCCTCAGCTCGAAGAAGAATGTGCCAAGGAAGATTTCCAAAGAGTCTCTGGAGATAACAGAACAGTACGAACCGACAGATACGTTCTGAAATACGTCCAGGGCTTATTGTTTTGTTGCATTGTACGACTGCAGATTTGTAAACAAAAAATTTCTCTTTCGTCGCTAGAAGAGATGGATGCTTTGGCGACCCTCCTGTGTCCTGCGTCCCTGTTTTCGCACCTTTCCACGGCACGGCGCTGCCCTACCCGCCGCAAACGGCGTCTCGACACGCCCGTTAGGCCACGGCCGTCTCGCAGATGTTTGTCGTGCTTGTACTGTCATATGGGCACGACCCGAGCGGCAGCGAGCGGCAGTCGAGCAAAGTCGGGACAAGTCGGGACGGGGACAGAGATAGGAATGGTGCGAATGCACTGCGAACTACGCAGACACCTGGTGTGAGGCGAGGCGAGGAAGCCCACATCGCTACCAGTGGCGCCCTCCAGCACGACACTGCCACACCCCGCACAGGCCCTCCGCTGGACACCAGGGACAAGATGCGCCCTCCGCTAGTGTCGAAGGCTGCACGCGCCAGCGAATGACAGGACGTGCAACGAGCAGCAGTGCGTCTCACACACGCGGCGGTGCGCCCGCTAATTCGGCCGTCGCTCCGCTGGGACGGCCGGGCGCGCCCCCCGCGCCGTCCTCGAGGAGCTGGCTGTTGCGGAAGGAAGTGCTTTCGTCAAATGCGGCGGAAAACTAACATTTTGTGTATTGGGAGAGAAGCCGAACGCGTATTCTGCCGTGCTCCTACATTACATGAGTGCCAACGGCCATACCATGATGATTGCACCGGTTCTCGTCCGATCACCGAAGTTAAGCATCATTGGGCCCGGTTAGTACTTGGATGGGTGACCGCCTGGGAAACCCGGGTGCTGTGGCTCCCTTCTTTTTTTTTGTTATTATGTCGCTACCCCTGGCAGCCCAATAAAAAAAGAAAGGTGCTGTTGGATCCCTTACATTTTCTCCTTTTTGCATCGCTACCCCTGCCAGCCCTCTTTTCATACTACCTTTCCGTTGTGACAAAGATGCTTCCTTCAGCAATTTAAACGTGCCAAGAAATCCTTGACAATAACGAAACACTACGAATCGACAGATGTGATCTGAAATAAGCCAGGGCCTCCTACTGTTTCGTAGCAGTGCAAAGTTCCAACAAAAAAAAATTGAAAATAAACGACTGTAATAAACATAAGATACGATATTAATGGCCTCAGCTCGAAGAAGAATGTGCCAAGGAAGATTCCAAAGAGTCTCTGGAGATAACAGAACAGTACGAACCGACAGATACGTTCTGAAATACGTCAGGGCTTATTGTTTTGTTGCATTGTACGACTGCAGATTTGTAAACAAAAATTTCTCTTTCGTCGCTAGAAGAGATGGATGCTTTGGCGACCCTCCTGTGTCCTGCGTCCCTGTTTTCGCACCTTTCCACGGCACGGCGCTGCCCTACCCGCCGCAAACGGCGTCTCGGACACGCCCGTTAGGCCCACGGCCGTCTCGCAGAATGTTTGTCGTGCTTGTACTGTCATATGGGCCACGACCCGAGCGGCAGCGAGCGGCAGTCGAGCAAAGTCGGGACAAGTCGGGACGGGGACAGAGATAGGAATGGTGCGAATGCACTGCGAACTACGCAGACACCTGGTGTGAGGCGAGGCGAGGAAGCCCACATCGCTACCAGTGGCGCCCTCCAGCACGACACTGCCACACCCCGCACAGGCCCTCCGCTGGACACCAGGGACAAGATGCGCCCTCCGCTAGTGTCGAAGGCTGCACGCGCCCAGCGAATGACAGGACGTGCAACGAGCAGCAGTGCGTCTCACACACGCGGCGGTGCGCCCGCTAATTCGGCCGTCGCTCCGCTGGGACGCCGGGCGCGCCCCCGCGCCGTCCTCGAGGAGCTGGCTGTTGCGGAAGGAAGTGCTTTCGTCAAATGCGGCGGAAAACTAACATTTTGTGTATTGGGAGAGAAGCCGAACGCGTATTCTGCCGTGCTCCTACATTACATGAGTGCCACGGCCATACCATGATGATTGCACCGGTTCTCGTCCGATCACCGAAGTTAAGCATCATTGGGCCCGGTTAGTACTTGGATGGGTGACCGCCTGGAAACCCGGGTGCTGTTGGCTCCCTTCTTTTTTTTTGTTATTATGTCGCTACCCCTGGCAGCCCAATAAAAAAAGAAAGGTGCTGTTGGATCCCTTACATTTTCTCCTTTTTGCATCGCTACCCCTGCCAGCCCTCTTTTCATACTACCGTTTCCGTTGTGACAAAGATGCTTCCTTCAGCAATTTAAACGTGCCAAGAAATCCTTGACAATAACGAAACACTACGAATCGACAGATGTGATCTGAAATAAGCCAGGGCCTCCTACTGTTTCGTAGCAGTGCAAAGTTCCAACAAAAAAAAATTGAAAATAAACGACTGTAATAAACATAAGATACGATATTAATGGCCTCAGCTCGAAGAAGAATGTGCCAAGGAAGATTTCCAAAGAGTCTCTGGAGATAACAGAACAGTACGAACCGACAGATACGTTCTGAAATACGTCAGGGCTTATTGTTTTGTTGCATTGTACGACTGCAGATTTGTAAACAAAAATTTCTCTTTCGTCGCTAGAAGAGATGGATGCTTTGGCGACCCTCCTGTGTCCTGCGTCCCTGTTTTCGCACCTTTCCACGGCACGGCGCTGCCCTACCCGCCGCAAACGGCGTCTCGGACACGCCCGTTAGGCCCCACGGCCGTCTCGCAGATGTTTGTCGTGCTTGTACTGTCATATGGGCCACGACCCGAGCGGCAGCGAGCGGCAGTCGAGCAAAGTCGGGACAAGTCGGGACGGGGACAGAGATAGGAATGGTGCGAATGCACTGCGAACTACGCAGACACCTGGTGTGATGCGAGGCGAGGAAGCCCACATCGCTACCAGTGGCGCCCTCCAGCACGACACTGCCACACCCCGCACAGGCCCTCCGCTGGACACCAGGGACAAGATGCGCCCTCCGCTAGTGTCGAAGGCTGCACGCGCCCAGCGAATGACAGGACGTGCAACGAGCAGCAGTGCGTCTCACACACGCGGCGGTGCGCCCGCTAATTCGGCCGTCGCTCCGCTGGGACGCCGGGCGCGCCCCCCGCGCCGTCCTCGAGGAGCTGGCTGTTGCGGAAGGAAGTGCTTTCGTCAAATGCGGCGGAAAACTAACATTTTGTGTATTGGGAGAGAAGCCGAACGCGTATTCTGCCGTGCTCCTACATTACATGAGTGCCACGGCCATACCATGATGATTGCACCGGTTCTCGTCCGATCACCGAAGTTAAGCATCATTGGGCCCGGTTAGTACTTGGATGGGTGACCGCCTGGGAAACCCGGGTGCTGTTGGCTCCCTTCTTTTTTTTTGTTATTATGTCGCTACCCCTGGCAGCCCAATAAAAAAAGAAAGGTGCTGTTGGATCCCTTACATTTTCTCCTTTTTGCATCGCTACCCCTGCCAGCCCTCTTTTCATACTACCTTTCCGTTGTGACAAAGATGCTTCCTTCAGCAATTTAAACGTGCCAAGAAATCCTTGACAATAACGAAACACTACGAATCGACAGATGTGATCTGAAATAAGCCAGGGCCTCCTACTGTTTCGTAGCAGTGCAAAGTTCCAACAAAAAAAAATTGAAAATAAACGACTGTAATAAACATAAGATACGATATTAATGGCCTCAGCTCGAAGAAGAATGTGCCAAGGAAGATTTCCAAAGAGTCTCTGGAGATAACAGAACAGTACGAACCGACAGATACGTTCTGAAATACGTCAGGGCTTATTGTTTTGTTGCATTGTACGACTGCAGATTTGTAAACAAAAATTTCTCTTTCGTCGCTAGAAGAGATGATGCTTTGGCGACCCTCCTGTGTCCTGCGTCCCTGTTTTCGCACCTTTCCACGCACGGCGCTGCCCTACCCGCCGCAAACGGCGTCTCGGACACGCCCGTTAGGCCCACGGCCGTCTCGCAGATGTTTGTCGTGCTTGTACTGTCATATGGGCCACGACCGAGCGGCAGCGAGCGGCAGTCGAGCAAAGTCGGGACAAGTCGGGACGGGGACAGAGATAGAATGGTGCGAATGCACTGCGAACTACGCAGACACCTGGTGTGAGGCGAGGCGAGGAAGCCCACATCGCTACCAGTGGCGCCCTCCAGCACGACACTGCCACACCCCGCACAGGCCCTCCGCTGGACACCAGGGACAAGATGCGCCCTCCGCTAGTGTCGAAGGCTGCACGCGCCCCAGCGAATGACAGGACGTGCAACGAGCAGCAGTGCGTCTCACACACGCGGCGGTGCGCCCGCTAATTCGGCCGTCGCTCCGCTGGGACGCCGGGCGCGCCCCCCGCGCCGTCCTCGAGGAGCTGGCTGTTGCGGAAGGAAGTGCTTTCGTCAAATGCGGCGGAAAACTAACATTTTTGTGTATTGGGAGAGAAGCCGAACGCGTATTCTGCCGTGCTCCTACATTACATGAGTGCCAACGGCCATACCATGATGATTGCACCGGTTCTCGTCCGATCACCGAAGTTAAGCATCATTGGGCCCGGTTAGTACTTGGATGGGTGACCGCCTGGGAAACCCGGGTGCTGTTGGCTCCCTTCTTTTTTTTGTTATTATGTCGCTACCCCTGCAGCCCAATAAAAAAAGAAAGGTGCTGTTGGATCCCTTACATTTTCTCCTTTTTGCATCGCTACCCCTGCCAGCCCTCTTTTCATACTACCCTTTCCGTTGTGACAAAGATGCTTCCTTCAGCAATTTAAACGTGCCAAGAAATCCTTGACAATAACGAAACACTACGAATCGACAGATGTGATCTGAAATAAGCAGGGCCTCCTACTGTTTCGTAGCAGTGCAAAGTTCCAACAAAAAAAAATTGAAAATAAACGACTGTAATAAACATAAGATACGATATTAATGGCCTCAGCTCGAAGAGAATGTGCCAAGGAAGATTTCCAAGAGTCTCTGGAGATAACAGAACAGTACGAACCGACAGATACGTTCTGAAATACGTCAGGGCTTATTGTTTGTTGCATTGTACGACTGCAGATTTGTAAACAAAAATTTCTCTTTCGTCGCTAGAAAGAGATGGATGCTTTGGCGACCCTCCTGTGTCCTGCGTCCCTGTTTTCGCACCTTTCCACGGCACGGCGCTGCCCTACCCGCCGCAAACGGCGTCTCGGACACGCCCGTTAGGCCCACGGCCGTCTCGCAGATGTTTGTCGTGCTTGTACTGTCATATGGGCCACGACCCGAGCGGCAGCGAGCGGCAGTCGAGCAAAGTCGGGACAAGTCGGGACGGGGACAGAGATAGGAATGGTGCGAATGCACTGCGAAACTACGCAGACACCTGGTGTGAGGCGAGGCGAGGAAGCCCACATCGCTACCAGTGGCGCCCTCCAGCACGACACTGCCACACCCCGCACAGGCCCTCCGCTGGACACCAGGGACAAGATGCGCCCTCCGCTAGTGTCGAAGGCTGCACGCGCCCAGCGAATGACAGGACGTGCAACGAGCAGCAGTGCGTCTCACACACGCGGCGGTGCGCCCGCTAATTCGGCCGTCGCTCCGCTGGGACGCCGGGCGCGCCCCCCGCGCCGTCCTCGAGGAGCTGGCTGTTGCGGAAGGAAGTGCTTTCGTCAAATGCGGCGGAAAACTAACATTTTGTGTATTGGGAGAGAAGCCGAACGCGTATTCTGCCGTGCTCCTACATTACATGAGTGCCAACGGCCATACCATGATGATTGCACCGGTTCTCGTCCGATCACCGAAGTTAAGCATCATTGGGCCCGGTTAGTACTTGGATGGGTGACCGCCTGGGAAACCCGGGTGCTGTTGGCTCCCTTCTTTTTTTTTGTTATTATGTCGCTACCCCTGGCAGCCCAATAAAAAAGAAAGGTGCTGTTGGATCCCTTACATTTTCTCCTTTTTGCATCGCTACCCCTGCCAGCCCTCTTTTCATACTACCTCTTCCGTTGTGACAAGATGCTTCCTTCAGCAATTTAAACGTGCCAAGAAATCCTTGACAATAACGAAACACTACGAATCGACAGATGTGATCTGAAATAAGCCAGGGCCTCCTACTGTTTCGTAGCAGTGCAAAGTTCCAACAAAAAAAATTGAAAATAAACGACTGTAATAAACATAAGATACGATATTAATGGCCTCAGCTCGAAGAAGAATGTGCCAAGGAAGATTTCCAAAGAGTCTCTGGAGATAACAGAACAGTACGAACCGACAGATACGTTCTGAATACGTCAGGGCTTATTGTTTTGTTGCATTGTACGACTGCAGATTTGTAAACAAAATTTCTCTTTCGTCGCTAGAAGAGATGGATGCTTTGGCGACCCTCCTGTGTCCTGCGTCCCTGTTTTCGCACCTTTCCACGCACGGCGCTGCCCTACCCGCCGCAAACGGCGTCTCGGACACGCCCGTTAGGCCCACGGCCGTCTCGCAGATGTTTGTCGTGCTTGTACTGTCATATGGGCCACGACCCGAGCGCAGCGAGCGGCAGTCGAGCAAAGTCGGGACAAGTCGGGACGGGGACAGAGATAGGAATGGTGCGAATGCACTGCGAACTACGCAGACACCTGGT
>NW_026047989.1:0-27829 GCF_023864345.2 Schistocerca serialis cubense
ATTTCATTCCACTGCTTTGAAGAAAAATGTCACTAAAATCACAAAAAAAGAGAATATTATTATTTGCAAATGCAGTTCCTCCAAGCGCTGCGCAACAACCAGAGCAGAAATGTGACATCCATTTATTCGGAGGTAAGACTTTAATTCTGATTGTTTTGCACAGGGCCAAAGACCGATATTTCGGTTTAATTGAAGTTTCTTGTCACTGAACGGACGTTTGTAAATGTTGTGTGAAGACTTTATATTTGAGTCAGATTGCGAATTTCACATTTTTGTTGCCATTTTCAATACCTCTCATTGTGGGCGAGGTTACAATTAGCGCAATGTCCATTAGCATCCGTAAATAACATTGTCCATTATTTTAAATTTTGCTGGGAGGTTACAACACACACACACAAAAAAAAAAAAAAAACAAAAAATTGCATTTATATCCGCTCCTCAATTGTAGATACCCCTTACACAGCTGTGTGCAATGAATGAGTGCTGGCTGGTAATTAATTGCACTCCTTGGAGGGAAATGCCATAGGAAGTAGTCTTTAAAAAGTGAATGTTTTTCGTTAAGAGACAAAAGTTACTTTAGAAAAAAAGTAATAGTGGGGCTTTTGTTGTTGAACAAAAGAAGTACAATGAACATACGTTATCAGATTTGCGCAATGCAGCGTCACACCACCTTTTGATTATAACACAATATACTATACATCGTCCCGAACCGTGACCAGAGTCGCGAGACGAGCAGAGCACGCCGCCGACGCCCGCTCAGTACAACCGTCGACCCGCTACTACTGTCGACCGACTACTACCTCTCCCGACTCGCGCTACAATATATATAACAACTGTTCCTGGCGACCCGGTGCGTGCCACTACTGTCGTCTGGCGCGGTCCAAGCGCCGACTAGCAGCGATAAAGAACTCTCTGGTCAGACAGAGATGCTGTCATGCCTCGCCATCGCTCTGGTAATGAATACATACGTGTTGCAGCGTGCGTACCACCGGAACACGCAGTGGCGGAGCCAAAGACTGTGTTGTCGAGGTCGAGTGCGAGTGGGAAGAGAGGCAGCGTCGGCACGGAGATGCAAGCGAGCGCGAGACGCACGGGGGCTGCGGCGTGGCGCGTTTGCGGTCGGCGCCTTTGGTGGCAACGGCCGGGACAAGCAGCGGTGTATGGTGTGGTGCGGGGCGGACAGGGGCGGCGGTGGACGGGGAGGAGGCGGCGCGACGACGGCATGGGGGCGAAAACGGGACGGGGGACGGCGGATGTTGAGAGGCGTCACGCGCGGACAGGACACAGACACAGAGACACACAGATTGGAAAGGGAGGGTGCGCGGTAGTAGTTGGGAATGTGCGTACCGTGCGGGATGGGAGTGGGCGAGGAACACGGTCGTGGCCCCTGTTTTGGGTGCGTGTGATGACGTCGGTGTGTTGTGGGAAGGGAAGGTGCTGTGGCGGCGGCGCGTAATGGGCGTAGGCCGAAAAGAGAAAGGAACGTGGGCAGTGTGTTGGCACGCGTCGGTTCGACTGCGACGTTGATGGGCAGGGCAGGGCAAGGTTAATGGTGGTAGGAGTAGGCGTGTGGGCGCAAAAAATCTGCCGCTGCAGGCGGTGCCGTAACCGCCATGGCGGGAAGGAGAGAAAGAAAGAAAGAAAGAAACAAAAAAAAAAAAAAAGAAAAGGAGGGGGGGGTGGGCGAAAGTGGAGAGGCGGTGGTGTGAGAAGGGCGGGGGCGGAAGGAAGGCAGGAAGGACAAGAGGCGAGGCGACGGCTTGCTTTGTGTATCGGTCGGTCTCTGGCTATGCTTCGTTTTCTGCAGCAGGGTCGGTGCGCGGCGTGGCTCGCGGCAGTGGGAACGCCTGGTGGCTGGACGGCCAGCAATGCGGTTGGATGGGCGGCCACAGCACCGCACCTGTGCCCGAGGAGGAGACGCTGGCGGCGGGCCCTGAGGTGAGGCCGGCTCGGCTGGGGCTGTGGATGTGTAGGTGTGCGCCGCTGCTGCAACAACGAGTAAAACGCGAGAAGGAGGGATGGCGGTAGAGAGAGAAAAAAAAAAAAGGTCGTGTTGTGTTGATGCGCAGGCAGACGCGTACAGAGGGACGAGCCCGGTCTGCAGCAGGGTGTGGCCGTGCCGAGTGCAGAGCAGCGGCGGCTCGGTTCGGTTCGGCCCGGCCCGGCGGGCCGCGCTGTTGTCGCGGACGTGAGCGCCCCCTGGCGGGTGGCCGGAGGCGGCGCGGCGTGTTGGACGTGTGGCTGGTGGCAGTGCACAATTTGCGAGTGGCTGGCGGTGTGGTGTGGCGGTTGGCGCGTCGGGCGGCGGAGAGGTATGTGTTGCGGGCGCCCTTTGCTGCGCTGCGTCGTTGCGTGTGCCGTACAGGGCGGGCGCTTGTCGACTGTGTGGGCGGTGTGGCGAATTGGCGTGAAACGGCTGCCGAGAGGTGTGTGGTAGCGAGCCGGTCGGTGGTGTCGGTGCGAAGGGGAATGTGCGTGCGTTTGGCGGTTTCGGTGTGCTTTTTGCGGCGTGAGAGTGGGAATTAGTGGGGCCGGCTGTTGTGTTGGTTCCTTGTGTCTTGTGTCGCGTAGCTTGATGGCAACGTGGAAGGACGCCGGTTTCGTTTCGAGCCTTGCGTGTGGTTGTCGACGTTGACTGGTTGGCGTGTGCCGATGCACGTGCATGTGTGGGTCGCGAGTGCGTTTTTGGCTGGCTGTGTGTGTGTGTGTGTGTGTTGTTTTGGGGGGGAAGGGGGAGGCGGTGGTGAAAGTGCAGTCGTTGCCACGGGCGTCGTCGGGTGGGGCTGGGGCTGTGCGTCGTGGCGGAAAGGTGGTAGGTTGCGGGAAGCGAGCCCGTCGTTGACGGTGTCGCGTGAGTTGTGAATCGAGTGGGGCGCGGGGCGCGGGACAGGAGCAGCGTGCCGCTGCGTCGTGGTCGTCAGCAGAGGCTGTGCGTGTGCTTGTCCTTTTTGTGGGCGGTTCGTGCGAGGCGTTTTTGTTTTGTGTTGCCCTAGTTGTTAGTTTATTGTGTTTGTGTTTGTTATTTTGAGACGACGACTGGTTGGTGGCGTGCGCGCGAAGTGGCGGTGTGCGCTTCCCGTGTCGTTTGATTTTTTTGTTTTTGTGTGTTTTTTTTTGTTTTTTGCACTGGGCCCCGGTGGGTGGGTGCGTGTGTGTCGATTGCCGGCTGGCGAAAGGTGCGCCATCGGCGGGGTGGGTCGCCGGCACAAGTAGAGGCGGCGGCGTTGTTGCTGTTGTTGTGTGGTGTTTGTTTTGTTCGGCTGTGTCGGCGAGCTGTGTTGCGGTGCGTGTGAATGGTGGTGCAAAAGTGCTGGCGTTGGGGCTGCGACTGCGACGGCGGCGAGCCGCGGGCGCGCCATTGATAGTGATGTTGTGAACAGCGGCTGTGTACGGTAGTGGTGTTGTTGTAGCACGACGTGCATCCGGGCCGGCGCGGAAAGCGCAGTTGCGGGCGGTTGCCCTTCGGTGCCAGCCATGTCGCGTGAGCGGCGGGTTGCTCTGGTGTCGACACGTGGTGCTCTGGGTTGTTGTGTGGTGCCCTTTGGCCGGTGGGGGTGGTTCGCGTGTGTCTCGTTCGCGCTCGGTGTCTGGTCGTGGTCGTGCTGCTCCCCCGTCTGTCGGCGGTTTCCGACGTCGTCTGTACGTTTTTTTTGTTCGTTTGCGGCGTGCCTGCCGACGTCCGTCCCGTCGCGACCTTTCAACCGAAAGTGTGGCGCCCGAAGGTGAACGAACGTAACCCTGACCTCGGCGCTTTACGCTGAGCCGAGCGAACCGAACCGAACCGAACCTAACCTGTGGTGTGGCGAGGTGAGCTCAGCCTGTGAGCCCCTAACGTCTACGTAAGGTAAGCTGTCCGGCTCACGCCTCACGTTTGAACGCTTTTCTAACCTACGTTTGACGCTTCTTAACCTAGCACCGACCCCTTAACCTAACGTGTAACCTAACCTAACCTAACCTCTGACGCCTGACGTGTTTGAATGCTTAACCTAAGTTTGACGCTTAACCTAACCCAAGTCCCCTTAACCTAACCCACGTCCACCTAACCTAACCTAACGTAGACGTGTAAACGTAATGTGTAACGCGTAACGTGTAAGGTCGGCTGTCGTGTGTGCTTGACGGCAGATTGGGTTGGTCTGTAGATTCGGATTGCGGTTTGCCTCGGTCGAGGGGTTGGGTCGGAAGCGGCGAGGGGCGGCGGCGCCTGTTGCGCAGGCGGCGTCCGTTTGCGGCGGGCAATTGTTGAGAAACGGCTGTGAATGTTGGCGGGCGAGAGGAGGAGGACGGCGCGCGATGTGGCCCGACGGCTGCGGGCCGATCGGGAAACGGCGGGAGGGCGACGGAAGGCGATGGGGCGGCGGAGGCGCGTTTGCACGGCCGTCATCGCCGCACGCCTCGGCTTGTGTGGCTGTGGCGCCGGCCGCGCTGGCCGGGCTGCCGCGGCGACGGTGTGGGAGTTTTGCCGAAGGTTTGGCCATTGTGGCGGGTCGTCGGCTGGGGCTGTGGGGGCGGCATTTGGGCGGGGGCGGCGATTCTCGGCGGGCCGACCCAGGCTGTAGCGCGCGGTAGCTGCAGTTTGGCCGTGGTTTGCGGCGCTGCCGTGGCGACTGGTTGGCGACTGTGGTGTGGCTGTGTGTAGCCCCATCCTCGGTGGTTTGAAAGGCGCGGGCGGTTGTGGCGCAGGTTTGGGGCTGCTCCGCACAGGCTGTCGGACGTTGGGCGGTAGCAAGCGCGGGAGGCGCGGCGCGGCGGCGCGCAGAGTGGCGGCCGCTCTCTCGGCCGTCCGCGCCCGCCCGCGACACTGGCTGGGCCTTGTGATTCTCTGCTCTGCTGCTGTGCTGTGCTTGCGTGCCTGCCGTCCCGCTCGCTCTCGCTGTGTGTTACGCGCGTCGTCGAAATGGCAGATCAGGCGGCTACGAACGAGACTGCTGCGGCACCCGCCGCCACCGGCACTACGAAGAAGGCCAAGTCTGCGTCGTCTGCGAAGAAGCCGCGCGCCAAGCCTGCGCACCCGCGCACCTCTGAGATGGTGACGGCCGCCATCAAGAGTCTGAAGGAGCGCGGCGGGTCGTCGCTGCAGGCGATCAAGAAGTACATAGCCGCGCACTACAAGCTGGACGCGGAGAAGCTGGCGCCGTTTATCAAGAAGTACCTCAAGTCGGCCGTCGTGGCGGGCGAGCTGGTGCAGACGAAGGGGAAGGGCGCGTCCGGCTCGTTCAAGCTTGCCGGCGCCGGCGGCGGGGGGGCGGCCGAGGGCGGCAAGGCTCGTGCTGGCGGTGCCAAGAAGAAGCGCGCCGCTCCGGCCAGCAAGGAGAAGAAGGGCGCCCGTGCGGCCGGCGCAAAGAAGGCTGGTGGCGTGAAGGCGGCGACCGGTCGGAAGGCGGGCGCCGCCAAGAAGGCGTCTGCGGCGTCGGCCGCTCCCGCGGGTGCGAAGAAGGCGGCTGCGGCCAAGCCGGCCAAGGCCAAGTCGCCGTCGAAGGCGAAGAAGGCCGCCAAGGTTCCGACGAAGAAGCCGAAGGCGCCGCGCCCGAAGAAGGCGACGACGCCGTCTAAGGCGAAGGCTTCGCCCAAGAAGAAGAAGTAGAGTAGAGGAGAAAGAGATGGGAATGGAAGGGTTTGGCGCTTGACTCCGTCGTCCCCACCCCCCGTCGTCGTCTAGTGGCGCGCAAGAGACGCGCGGCCCAAAACGGCCCTTCTCAGGGCCATCAAAGCACGTCGGGGAAGGTTTTGATTGTCGTGTTGCGTTTGGTGTGGGTGTCTGTCTGGCGTTTCTGTATGCCCGTGGGGATGCTGTTTGCGTGCCGTGGTGGTTGGATTGCGGGGGTCGGTGGCGGGTGTGGGCGGCGGTAGCGGTAAGCGGTGTTGTTGTTGTCGTGGTTGATTGTCGCCGTGTTTGTGGCGGCGGCCGACGGTTGGTTTTCTGTCGCGTTGTTTTGTTTGAATACGTTGGTTGGCTTGCCTGCGTTCGTTCTTCTCGGATGTCTGTCTTGTCGAGTCGTGTCTGGTCTTTGTTTTGTTTTGTTCCTTTGTGTGTGTGTGTGTGTGTGATGTTTTGCAACGGGGGGCACGTTGAGATGCGGAAGGAGTCGGCGGGGATTTCGGTGGCGTGTAGAGCGAGCGAGCGCGCCTGCCTGGCCGTTGGCCGTCGGAGTGGAGTGCGGGTTTTTTTTGTTTTCGAAACGAAAGCGGCGGCCGGCCAGCCACCCGTGCGGTGTGACGTCGGCCGTTGGGTATTGTGCGCTTTGAGCGCCGGGGAGGGATGATGTGTGATTGTTGCGCGCTGCTAGCAGGCAGGCAGAGTGAGCGGGTGTGGCGGACGGACGGGAAGTGGTGGTTTTTTGTTTTGTTTTTGGGTTGCGGGGCGAGAGGCAGGCGACCGACAAAGTTTGCTCGCGACGGAGAGATGTTAGTGGCCCTGAAAAGGGCCGTTTTTGTTTGTGCGGTGCGGTGCCGCGGCGCGGTTTAGGCGCGCTCGCCGCGGATGCGGCGCGCGAGCTGGATGTCCTTGGGCATGATGGTGACGCGCTTGGCGTGGATTGCGCACAGGTTGGTGTCTTCGAAGAGGCCGACGAGGTAGGCCTCGCTGGCCTCCTGCAGGGCCATGACTGCGGAGCTCTGGAAGCGCAGGTCGGTCTTGAAGTCCTGGGCGATCTCGCGCACTAGGCGCTGGAATGGCAGCTTGCGGATGAGCAGCTCTGTGCTCTTCTGGTAGCGCCTGATTTCTCGCAGGGCGACGGTGCCCGGCCTGTAGCGGTGGGGCTTCTTGACGCCTCCGGTGGCGGGCGCGCTCTTCCTCGCCGCCTTGGTGGCGAGCTGTTTGCGCGGCGCCTTTCCGCCGGTGGACTTGCGGGCCGTTTGCTTTGTGCGGGCCATGGCGGTAGCGGTAGCGGTAGCGGAGCGGCGTGCGTGGAGGTTAGGTGCGGCGCGGCGTCCGGTGCTGCCTTGACAACGGGCCCGCGCGCCTCCGTGCTGCGCTTATATGCCCTCGGTTGCGCGTGGTGGGGGGAGGGCGGGCCAGAGTCTATATAGGGGGGCGGCGGGCGCGCTGGGCGCAGACCGTAGCCGACTCGCCAGCCGCTGCAGCTGCTGTTTGTGCACGTTTTGCTTTGCCCGAGGAAGGAAGGATGACAGGCCGCGGCAAGGGAGGAAAGGGGCTCGGCAAGGGTGGCGCCAAGCGGCACCGCAAGGTGTTGCGCGACAACATCCAGGGCATCACGAAGCCCGCCATCCGCCGCCTGGCTCGCAGGGGCGGCGTGAAGCGCATCTCTGGTCTGATCTACGAGGAGACCCGCGGGGTGCTGAAGGTGTTCCTGGAGAACGTGATCCGCGACGCGGTGACGTACACTGAGCACGCCAAGCGCAAGACTGTGACGGCCATGGACGTGGTGTACGCCCTGAAGAGGCAGGGGCGCACCCTGTACGGTTTCGGCGGTTAGGCTGCGTCGCAGCGGGCGCTGGCCTTCCCGCGGCCGTGCTTGTGGGTGGGAGAGACTAGAAAACGGCCCTTTTCAGGGCCACCACACTGTTCGGAAGTTGAAAAGTGCGAAAGAGTCTGTGTTGTTGTTGCTGCGTGTGTGCGCTGTGTTGTTTGTTTGTTTGTTTCTTTCTTTCTTTCTTTCCGTTTGAGCGACGTGATGTGACTGGGAGGGGAGAAGGAAAGGAAACGTGTCATGTGGCTGGCTGTGTGTGGAGCTGCTTCGTTTGTGTGTCTTTGTATCGATCGCGACGGAGATGGCGGGCTGTGTGTTGTTGTGCGAGAGGCGGTGATTATTTGCTTGCGTGGTTTGTCTCTGTGTGTTTGTTTGCGGCGGCGTTGGGGTTTCCGAGGCAAGGCGTGTGGGCATAGGCGGCCGGATCAGCTGTTTCGTTCGTGTCGACGGCCGTTGCGCGCGGGAGTGGAGGGCGGTGTGTCGACACGCCTCCCTTTAACAATGGTCATTATTGCTGCCGTTGTCGGTTTGGAAGGCGACTGCGACCGTGCAAAATGTGTGTGTGTTGGGCCACACGGGCTGTGTGGACGACAAGATGGCGGACGTGCGCCGGCGGCGGCTGTGCTGTGACAGTGCAAAGTTAAAACAAAACAAGGTGCGGCGAGGACGACTGAAATTTTGCTTTGGACGTAGGTGTGTGTGGTGGCCCTGAAAAGGGCCGATTGTTGTGGGCCGAGCCGAGCCGGCAAAGCGCGTTGCGTGCAGGGGAGCACGCGGCGCTGCGATTGCCTGGCCTCCTTTAGGCCTTCTTCTCGGTCTTCTTTGGCAGCAGGACGGCCTGGATGTTGGGCAGGACACCACCCTGTGCGATGGTGACGCCCGACAGGAGCTTGTTGAGCTCCTCGTCGTTGCGGATGGCAAGCTGCAGGTGGCGCGGGATGATGCGCGTCTTCTTGTTGTCGCGGGCCGCGTTTCCGGCCAGCTCGAGCACCTCAGCCGCGAGGTACTCCATGACGGCGGCGAGGTAGACGGGCGCCCCGGCGCCGACGCGCTCTGCGTAGTTTCCCTTGCGCAGGAGGCGGTGGATTCTGCCGACCGGGAACTGGAGCCCAGCCCTGCTTGAGCGGGACTTTGACTTGCCCTTGACTTTGCCTCCCTTTCCGCGTCCGGACATGGCGATGGGCTAGCGACGGTGCACACGAAACGGAAACGAAAACGACCGGTGCGAGCGGCAGCGAGTCGAGCAGCGGAGTGCGTGCCGGCGCAGCCGGGGTGGGGGTGCTTTATGGGCTCGGGTGCGGCGGCCGGTTGCGCGCGCGCCCCATTGGTCGGCGGCCGCAACAGGGCGAGCTGGTAAAGGTGCGGCGGCGGCTGGCGGCGGGTGCCACTGTGTGGGGAGACGCTGACTAGAGCGGAGCGCTTGCTACTGGTGTTGCTGCTGCCGTACGTTGGTTCGAGATGCCGCCCAAGACTAGCGGGAAGGCCGCCAAGAAGGCTGGCAAGGCGCAGAAGAACATTTCGAAGGGCGACAAGAAGAAGAAGCGCAAGAGGAAGGAGAGCTATGCCATCTACATCTACAAGGTGCTGAAGCAGGTGCACCCTGACACGGGCATCTCGTCGAAGGCGATGAGCATCATGAACAGCTTCGTGAACGACATTTTCGAGCGCATTGCGGCCGAGGCTTCTCGCCTGGCGCACTACAACAAGCGCTCGACCATCACGTCCCGCGAGATCCAGACCGCTGTGCGGCTGTTGCTGCCTGGCGAGCTGGCCAAGCACGCCGTGAGCGAGGGCACGAAGGCGGTGACCAAGTACACGAGCTCCAAGTAAGGAGGTGGCTCTGGAATGGAAGGAAGGATGGAGAAGGCTCCTCCGTTGCGAGAGCGGCAAAACGGCCCTTTTCAGGGCCACCAACTTGCCTTTTGCGGGAAGGGCGGAATTGTTGTTGTTTGTGTGGACGGCTGTGATGTGTGTGTGTGCATTTTGATTGTGGGTGGGGGGGCGCGTCAAAGCGTGTTGCGCGGGGTACGGCCACGAGGTTGGTCGCCGTGGCGTGGAATGGTGGCACGCCTCGTTGGCGTGGTTTTTGACCCATTGGTGTTGTTGGTGTGTGTGTGTGTGTGAGACCCGTCTGCGAGGGGGGGACAGTGTGATCGGCGACTTTTGTGTCACCGTAACGACGGCCGTTTGCGGGTTTGTTTTTTTGCACATCATACATGGCGAGGGTGAAATGTGAAATGTTTTTGTTTGGTTTTTTTTGCCGCCCACTATTCCCTTTGCTGTACGCCGAGTTTGACAATGGTGCGACGTAACTGCAGCGTGGAGGTGTGTGAGTGACGTTGAAATGAACGTGCCATTAAGACGCATTGTTGTTGTATTGTACTGTACGTGTACGGCGACACGCACGATGATGTACCATTCGACTCTGATGTTTGATAGCCGTGTCTGACTGATTGCGTACGACGCACGCACACCGATGTCGTCATTCAAGATGCACGCTAGACGACGACGGCGGCGGCGGCGGTCGTTTGTTTGGCGAATGTCTGTACACGTGTTTGTCTGTGTCCATCCGGTATGTATTTGTTTGTTTGAAAGTGTTTTGTGTGTCGGTGACGTGGTCCGATCCGTCGCCCCCTGAGTAACTGTCGATCGGCGCGATAGACCGGCGTCACGCAACTGAACCGAAGTCTTGGGCACACCCGTCATACTGTTGTACACCGTCGCGCTGAGAACGGTAACGAAAGGTTGACTTTGATCGGTCGAATGTCTGGGCAGAACGTGAGGAATGAGGCGAGAGTGCAAGGAGGGGGGGGGGCAAAAGAGAGAGGAAGGGAAAAAGGGGAGAAACGCATTCGTAGAGCAACGGAACGTTCCCGTGTCGGAGGCGTATTGGAGCCGCACTGAAATGCGTTTAACGGCGGCGCGGCTGCAAGTGTCTGCCGTGGTGAACGTTACCTTTGACGGCTGCATTGGGCTTTGCCTTTGCTTTTGCTTTTGCTTTCGCTTTCGCGTTCGCTTTCGCTTTCCCGGATGTACGTAACGTTTGTTGATATGGTTCTGAGGAAGAGTGTATGACAGTGCCGTGCCGTCCATGTTCGTGTGCCCTCCCATTGTGTGTATGCTATTGTCTGTGTACTTGAATGATGTATGTAGGTGTTAGTGGACATGTTTTACCAGTGGGGGGAAATGGATCGTCGATAGTTGCCGTCACTCTGTCACGGTCGAGATGACGCACCCTCCGTACAGAAAGGTGTCGAGAAAGTGAGTGAGTGTGTGCGTCCGTGAATTGGCAGTGTTTGGAGGTGGGCGTGCCCTGGATGTGGCCCGGAAAAGGCTGTTCGTTAGGCGGTAGTGTTGTGTGGACAGGGGAGGGGCATGCGTAACGCTGCTGGCATGGCATTTCGGGAGATGGGAGGGGGCAAACGAGGAAACGAGGAGCGGCGGCCAAAGACGGGACGGGGAGGGGCGCGGTGTGGGTGGCTTGCGCCTGTGCTCGGCGTTGTGGTTTGTGCAAAAGAGGAGGAGAAAAACAATGTGAGTTGCCAGGGAGGGGAGCGGTGTTGTGTTGTGGTTGTCGTGGTGTAGCCGCAGACGCGGCTGTCAGTGAACGTGGCGAGACGGACGGATGCGCGGAGGGGCGGGGGCGGCATTTCGCCGGTGCCGTGCCGTGCCGTGCCGTGCCGTGCCGTGCCGTGCCGTGCCGTGCCATGCCTGAAAGCCGCGTGGTCGCTGTGTTGTTGGTGGCGTGGGGGCGAGGAGAGTACCGTACGGGTGTGCTTGTGCGCCGGAAATGGCACACTGCGCCCGCCCGTCTTGGAGGCTGATGGCTGTGGTGTGGAAATGGGGCGCGGTGATGTTGAAGCAGTTGAAGAACAGAAAAGAAACCAAGAAAACGGAAGGCGTGATGCGGCGGTGGTGGTGAGAGCGGGAAAAACAAAACAAAAAAAAAAAAAACAACAAAAAAAAAGAAGGAAAAACAACAAGAAACAAAAAAGAAAACAAAAAGTCTATCAATATTAAAATGTAAATGGAAATGGAAATGGACCCAGGTATAACCTCCCTGCACAAATAGCAGAGAGTCCGATGATAATAAAAATGTGCCAGAATGTTAACGTCCCTACAAAACAAACCCAACGGTAATATTAATGAAAGAGTGAACCGTATGTAACATTGCAACAGACATAATGAAACCTGATAAATTGTATAAGGGCAGCAGCGTTGACCTTTGGCCCTGTATTCAGAATAAAAAGAGCCAAAGATCGTTACCCCAATGAAAAAGACACTGAAACACGTATGTAACATAGTAGCGATGGCGAGACGTTGTAGCATCTGTGACCAGAGAGTTTGCGCTGGACTGCGCGAGTGTTGCGAGCGGTTCTCAGTCAGTCAGTCTGTCTGTCAGTAGTCGTTGCGAGTCCGTAGCTCTGTGTAGTTGAGGGCTGTACTCTGTCAGTAGTCGTCGCGTGCAGTACGCTAATAGTCGTCATGCAGAGCGGTCGGTCAGTAGTAGCAGCCGAGTGCGGTTGTGTGATGTAGGTGGTCGGCAACACTGGTCAAGATGGTGAATAAGGTATACTGTTAATTAATATAATCATTAGATAATGAAAAAGTGTAATTATTCTCCAACAAGTTCCCCAATAATAATTTTTATTTCAAAAGCATTTTTCAAACATTTAATTTGTTATTGAACTAAAGAGTTCGTTGCACTTCACATTTCATTCCACTGCTTTGAAGAAAAATGTCACTAAAATCACAAAAAAAGAGAATATTATTATTTGCAAATGCAGTTCCTCCAAGCGCTGCGCAACAACCAGAGCAGAAATGTGACATCCATTTATTCGGAGGTAAGACTTTAATTCTGATTGTTTTGCACAGGGCCAAAGACCGATATTTCGGTTTAATTGAAGTTTCTTGTCACTGAACGGACGTTTGTAAATGTTGTGTGAAGACTTTATATTTGAGTCAGATTGCGAATTTCACATTTTTGTTGCCATTTTCAATACCTCTCATTGTGGGCGAGGTTACAATTAGCGCAATGTCCATTAGCATCCGTAAATAACATTGTCCATTATTTTAAATTTTGCTGGGAGGTTACAACACACACACACAAAAAAAAAAAAAAACAAAAAATTGCATTTATATCCGCTCCTCAATTGTAGATACCCCTTACACAGCTGTGTGCAATGAATGAGTGCTGGCTGGTAATTAATTGCACTCCTTGGAGGGAAATGCCATAGGAAGTAGTCTTTAAAAAGTGAATGTTTTTCGTTAAGAGACAAAAGTTACTTTAGAAAAAAAGTAATAGTGGGGCTTTTGTTGTTGAACAAAAGAAGTACAATGAACATACGTTATCAGATTTGCGCAATGCAGCGTCACACCACCTTTTGATTATAACACAATATACTATACATCGTCCCGAACCGTGACCAGAGTCGCGAGACGAGCAGAGCACGCCGCCGACGCCCGCTCAGTACAACCGTCGACCCGCTACTACTGTCGACCGACTACTACCTCTCCCGACTCGCGCTACAATATATATAACAACTGTTCCTGGCGACCCGGTGCGTGCCACTACTGTCGTCTGGCGCGGTCCAAGCGCCGACTAGCAGCGATAAAGAACTCTCTGGTCAGACAGAGATGCTGTCATGCCTCGCCATCGCTCTGGTAATGAATACATACGTGTTGCAGCGTGCGTACCACCGGAACACGCAGTGGCGGAGCCAAAGACTGTGTTGTCGAGGTCGAGTGCGAGTGGGAAGAGAGGCAGCGTCGGCACGGAGATGCAAGCGAGCGCGAGACGCACGGGGGCTGCGGCGTGGCGCGTTTGCGGTCGGCGCCTTTGGTGGCAACGGCCGGGACAAGCAGCGGTGTATGGTGTGGTGCGGGGCGGACAGGGGCGGCGGTGGACGGGGAGGAGGCGGCGCGACGACGGCATGGGGGCGAAAACGGGACGGGGGACGGCGGATGTTGAGAGGCGTCACGCGCGGACAGGACACAGACACAGAGACACACAGATTGGAAAGGGAGGGTGCGCGGTAGTAGTTGGGAATGTGCGTACCGTGCGGGATGGGAGTGGGCGAGGAACACGGTCGTGGCCCCTGTTTTGGGTGCGTGTGATGACGTCGGTGTGTTGTGGGAAGGGAAGGTGCTGTGGCGGCGGCGCGTAATGGGCGTAGGCCGAAAAGAGAAAGGAACGTGGGCAGTGTGTTGGCACGCGTCGGTTCGACTGCGACGTTGATGGGCAGGGCAGGGCAAGGTTAATGGTGGTAGGAGTAGGCGTGTGGGCGCAAAAAATCTGCCGCTGCAGGCGGTGCCGTAACCGCCATGGCGGGAAGGAGAGAAAGAAAGAAAGAAAGAAACAAAAAAAAAAAAAAAGAAAAGGAGGGGGGGGTGGGCGAAAGTGGAGAGGCGGTGGTGTGAGAAGGGCGGGGGCGGAAGGAAGGCAGGAAGGACAAGAGGCGAGGCGACGGCTTGCTTTGTGTATCGGTCGGTCTCTGGCTATGCTTCGTTTTCTGCAGCAGGGTCGGTGCGCGGCGTGGCTCGCGGCAGTGGGAACGCCTGGTGGCTGGACGGCCAGCAATGCGGTTGGATGGGCGGCCACAGCACCGCACCTGTGCCCGAGGAGGAGACGCTGGCGGCGGGCCCTGAGGTGAGGCCGGCTCGGCTGGGGCTGTGGATGTGTAGGTGTGCGCCGCTGCTGCAACAACGAGTAAAACGCGAGAAGGAGGGATGGCGGTAGAGAGAGAAAAAAAAAAAAGGTCGTGTTGTGTTGATGCGCAGGCAGACGCGTACAGAGGGACGAGCCCGGTCTGCAGCAGGGTGTGGCCGTGCCGAGTGCAGAGCAGCGGCGGCTCGGTTCGGTTCGGCCCGGCCCGGCGGGCCGCGCTGTTGTCGCGGACGTGAGCGCCCCCTGGCGGGTGGCCGGAGGCGGCGCGGCGTGTTGGACGTGTGGCTGGTGGCAGTGCACAATTTGCGAGTGGCTGGCGGTGTGGTGTGGCGGTTGGCGCGTCGGGCGGCGGAGAGGTATGTGTTGCGGGCGCCCTTTGCTGCGCTGCGTCGTTGCGTGTGCCGTACAGGGCGGGCGCTTGTCGACTGTGTGGGCGGTGTGGCGAATTGGCGTGAAACGGCTGCCGAGAGGTGTGTGGTAGCGAGCCGGTCGGTGGTGTCGGTGCGAAGGGGAATGTGCGTGCGTTTGGCGGTTTCGGTGTGCTTTTTGCGGCGTGAGAGTGGGAATTAGTGGGGCCGGCTGTTGTGTTGGTTCCTTGTGTCTTGTGTCGCGTAGCTTGATGGCAACGTGGAAGGACGCCGGTTTCGTTTCGAGCCTTGCGTGTGGTTGTCGACGTTGACTGGTTGGCGTGTGCCGATGCACGTGCATGTGTGGGTCGCGAGTGCGTTTTTGGCTGGCTGTGTGTGTGTGTGTGTGTGTTGTTTTGGGGGGGAAGGGGGAGGCGGTGGTGAAAGTGCAGTCGTTGCCACGGGCGTCGTCGGGTGGGGCTGGGGCTGTGCGTCGTGGCGGAAAGGTGGTAGGTTGCGGGAAGCGAGCCCGTCGTTGACGGTGTCGCGTGAGTTGTGAATCGAGTGGGGCGCGGGGCGCGGGACAGGAGCAGCGTGCCGCTGCGTCGTGGTCGTCAGCAGAGGCTGTGCGTGTGCTTGTCCTTTTTGTGGGCGGTTCGTGCGAGGCGTTTTTGTTTTGTGTTGCCCTAGTTGTTAGTTTATTGTGTTTGTGTTTGTTATTTTGAGACGACGACTGGTTGGTGGCGTGCGCGCGAAGTGGCGGTGTGCGCTTCCCGTGTCGTTTGATTTTTTTGTTTTTGTGTGTTTTTTTTTGTTTTTTGCACTGGGCCCCGGTGGGTGGGTGCGTGTGTGTCGATTGCCGGCTGGCGAAAGGTGCGCCATCGGCGGGGTGGGTCGCCGGCACAAGTAGAGGCGGCGGCGTTGTTGCTGTTGTTGTGTGGTGTTTGTTTTGTTCGGCTGTGTCGGCGAGCTGTGTTGCGGTGCGTGTGAATGGTGGTGCAAAAGTGCTGGCGTTGGGGCTGCGACTGCGACGGCGGCGAGCCGCGGGCGCGCCATTGATAGTGATGTTGTGAACAGCGGCTGTGTACGGTAGTGGTGTTGTTGTAGCACGACGTGCATCCGGGCCGGCGCGGAAAGCGCAGTTGCGGGCGGTTGCCCTTCGGTGCCAGCCATGTCGCGTGAGCGGCGGGTTGCTCTGGTGTCGACACGTGGTGCTCTGGGTTGTTGTGTGGTGCCCTTTGGCCGGTGGGGGTGGTTCGCGTGTGTCTCGTTCGCGCTCGGTGTCTGGTCGTGGTCGTGCTGCTCCCCCGTCTGTCGGCGGTTTCCGACGTCGTCTGTACGTTTTTTTTGTTCGTTTGCGGCGTGCCTGCCGACGTCCGTCCCGTCGCGACCTTTCAACCGAAAGTGTGGCGCCCGAAGGTGAACGAACGTAACCCTGACCTCGGCGCTTTACGCTGAGCCGAGCGAACCGAACCGAACCGAACCTAACCTGTGGTGTGGCGAGGTGAGCTCAGCCTGTGAGCCCCTAACGTCTACGTAAGGTAAGCTGTCCGGCTCACGCCTCACGTTTGAACGCTTTTCTAACCTACGTTTGACGCTTCTTAACCTAGCACCGACCCCTTAACCTAACGTGTAACCTAACCTAACCTAACCTCTGACGCCTGACGTGTTTGAATGCTTAACCTAAGTTTGACGCTTAACCTAACCCAAGTCCCCTTAACCTAACCCACGTCCACCTAACCTAACCTAACGTAGACGTGTAAACGTAATGTGTAACGCGTAACGTGTAAGGTCGGCTGTCGTGTGTGCTTGACGGCAGATTGGGTTGGTCTGTAGATTCGGATTGCGGTTTGCCTCGGTCGAGGGGTTGGGTCGGAAGCGGCGAGGGGCGGCGGCGCCTGTTGCGCAGGCGGCGTCCGTTTGCGGCGGGCAATTGTTGAGAAACGGCTGTGAATGTTGGCGGGCGAGAGGAGGAGGACGGCGCGCGATGTGGCCCGACGGCTGCGGGCCGATCGGGAAACGGCGGGAGGGCGACGGAAGGCGATGGGGCGGCGGAGGCGCGTTTGCACGGCCGTCATCGCCGCACGCCTCGGCTTGTGTGGCTGTGGCGCCGGCCGCGCTGGCCGGGCTGCCGCGGCGACGGTGTGGGAGTTTTGCCGAAGGTTTGGCCATTGTGGCGGGTCGTCGGCTGGGGCTGTGGGGGCGGCATTTGGGCGGGGGCGGCGATTCTCGGCGGGCCGACCCAGGCTGTAGCGCGCGGTAGCTGCAGTTTGGCCGTGGTTTGCGGCGCTGCCGTGGCGACTGGTTGGCGACTGTGGTGTGGCTGTGTGTAGCCCCATCCTCGGTGGTTTGAAAGGCGCGGGCGGTTGTGGCGCAGGTTTGGGGCTGCTCCGCACAGGCTGTCGGACGTTGGGCGGTAGCAAGCGCGGGAGGCGCGGCGCGGCGGCGCGCAGAGTGGCGGCCGCTCTCTCGGCCGTCCGCGCCCGCCCGCGACACTGGCTGGGCCTTGTGATTCTCTGCTCTGCTGCTGTGCTGTGCTTGCGTGCCTGCCGTCCCGCTCGCTCTCGCTGTGTGTTACGCGCGTCGTCGAAATGGCAGATCAGGCGGCTACGAACGAGACTGCTGCGGCACCCGCCGCCACCGGCACTACGAAGAAGGCCAAGTCTGCGTCGTCTGCGAAGAAGCCGCGCGCCAAGCCTGCGCACCCGCGCACCTCTGAGATGGTGACGGCCGCCATCAAGAGTCTGAAGGAGCGCGGCGGGTCGTCGCTGCAGGCGATCAAGAAGTACATAGCCGCGCACTACAAGCTGGACGCGGAGAAGCTGGCGCCGTTTATCAAGAAGTACCTCAAGTCGGCCGTCGTGGCGGGCGAGCTGGTGCAGACGAAGGGGAAGGGCGCGTCCGGCTCGTTCAAGCTTGCCGGCGCCGGCGGCGGGGGGGCGGCCGAGGGCGGCAAGGCTCGTGCTGGCGGTGCCAAGAAGAAGCGCGCCGCTCCGGCCAGCAAGGAGAAGAAGGGCGCCCGTGCGGCCGGCGCAAAGAAGGCTGGTGGCGTGAAGGCGGCGACCGGTCGGAAGGCGGGCGCCGCCAAGAAGGCGTCTGCGGCGTCGGCCGCTCCCGCGGGTGCGAAGAAGGCGGCTGCGGCCAAGCCGGCCAAGGCCAAGTCGCCGTCGAAGGCGAAGAAGGCCGCCAAGGTTCCGACGAAGAAGCCGAAGGCGCCGCGCCCGAAGAAGGCGACGACGCCGTCTAAGGCGAAGGCTTCGCCCAAGAAGAAGAAGTAGAGTAGAGGAGAAAGAGATGGGAATGGAAGGGTTTGGCGCTTGACTCCGTCGTCCCCACCCCCCGTCGTCGTCTAGTGGCGCGCAAGAGACGCGCGGCCCAAAACGGCCCTTCTCAGGGCCATCAAAGCACGTCGGGGAAGGTTTTGATTGTCGTGTTGCGTTTGGTGTGGGTGTCTGTCTGGCGTTTCTGTATGCCCGTGGGGATGCTGTTTGCGTGCCGTGGTGGTTGGATTGCGGGGGTCGGTGGCGGGTGTGGGCGGCGGTAGCGGTAAGCGGTGTTGTTGTTGTCGTGGTTGATTGTCGCCGTGTTTGTGGCGGCGGCCGACGGTTGGTTTTCTGTCGCGTTGTTTTGTTTGAATACGTTGGTTGGCTTGCCTGCGTTCGTTCTTCTCGGATGTCTGTCTTGTCGAGTCGTGTCTGGTCTTTGTTTTGTTTTGTTCCTTTGTGTGTGTGTGTGTGTGTGATGTTTTGCAACGGGGGGCACGTTGAGATGCGGAAGGAGTCGGCGGGGATTTCGGTGGCGTGTAGAGCGAGCGAGCGCGCCTGCCTGGCCGTTGGCCGTCGGAGTGGAGTGCGGGTTTTTTTTGTTTTCGAAACGAAAGCGGCGGCCGGCCAGCCACCCGTGCGGTGTGACGTCGGCCGTTGGGTATTGTGCGCTTTGAGCGCCGGGGAGGGATGATGTGTGATTGTTGCGCGCTGCTAGCAGGCAGGCAGAGTGAGCGGGTGTGGCGGACGGACGGGAAGTGGTGGTTTTTTGTTTTGTTTTTGGGTTGCGGGGCGAGAGGCAGGCGACCGACAAAGTTTGCTCGCGACGGAGAGATGTTAGTGGCCCTGAAAAGGGCCGTTTTTGTTTGTGCGGTGCGGTGCCGCGGCGCGGTTTAGGCGCGCTCGCCGCGGATGCGGCGCGCGAGCTGGATGTCCTTGGGCATGATGGTGACGCGCTTGGCGTGGATTGCGCACAGGTTGGTGTCTTCGAAGAGGCCGACGAGGTAGGCCTCGCTGGCCTCCTGCAGGGCCATGACTGCGGAGCTCTGGAAGCGCAGGTCGGTCTTGAAGTCCTGGGCGATCTCGCGCACTAGGCGCTGGAATGGCAGCTTGCGGATGAGCAGCTCTGTGCTCTTCTGGTAGCGCCTGATTTCTCGCAGGGCGACGGTGCCCGGCCTGTAGCGGTGGGGCTTCTTGACGCCTCCGGTGGCGGGCGCGCTCTTCCTCGCCGCCTTGGTGGCGAGCTGTTTGCGCGGCGCCTTTCCGCCGGTGGACTTGCGGGCCGTTTGCTTTGTGCGGGCCATGGCGGTAGCGGTAGCGGTAGCGGAGCGGCGTGCGTGGAGGTTAGGTGCGGCGCGGCGTCCGGTGCTGCCTTGACAACGGGCCCGCGCGCCTCCGTGCTGCGCTTATATGCCCTCGGTTGCGCGTGGTGGGGGGAGGGCGGGCCAGAGTCTATATAGGGGGGCGGCGGGCGCGCTGGGCGCAGACCGTAGCCGACTCGCCAGCCGCTGCAGCTGCTGTTTGTGCACGTTTTGCTTTGCCCGAGGAAGGAAGGATGACAGGCCGCGGCAAGGGAGGAAAGGGGCTCGGCAAGGGTGGCGCCAAGCGGCACCGCAAGGTGTTGCGCGACAACATCCAGGGCATCACGAAGCCCGCCATCCGCCGCCTGGCTCGCAGGGGCGGCGTGAAGCGCATCTCTGGTCTGATCTACGAGGAGACCCGCGGGGTGCTGAAGGTGTTCCTGGAGAACGTGATCCGCGACGCGGTGACGTACACTGAGCACGCCAAGCGCAAGACTGTGACGGCCATGGACGTGGTGTACGCCCTGAAGAGGCAGGGGCGCACCCTGTACGGTTTCGGCGGTTAGGCTGCGTCGCAGCGGGCGCTGGCCTTCCCGCGGCCGTGCTTGTGGGTGGGAGAGACTAGAAAACGGCCCTTTTCAGGGCCACCACACTGTTCGGAAGTTGAAAAGTGCGAAAGAGTCTGTGTTGTTGTTGCTGCGTGTGTGCGCTGTGTTGTTTGTTTGTTTGTTTCTTTCTTTCTTTCTTTCCGTTTGAGCGACGTGATGTGACTGGGAGGGGAGAAGGAAAGGAAACGTGTCATGTGGCTGGCTGTGTGTGGAGCTGCTTCGTTTGTGTGTCTTTGTATCGATCGCGACGGAGATGGCGGGCTGTGTGTTGTTGTGCGAGAGGCGGTGATTATTTGCTTGCGTGGTTTGTCTCTGTGTGTTTGTTTGCGGCGGCGTTGGGGTTTCCGAGGCAAGGCGTGTGGGCATAGGCGGCCGGATCAGCTGTTTCGTTCGTGTCGACGGCCGTTGCGCGCGGGAGTGGAGGGCGGTGTGTCGACACGCCTCCCTTTAACAATGGTCATTATTGCTGCCGTTGTCGGTTTGGAAGGCGACTGCGACCGTGCAAAATGTGTGTGTGTTGGGCCACACGGGCTGTGTGGACGACAAGATGGCGGACGTGCGCCGGCGGCGGCTGTGCTGTGACAGTGCAAAGTTAAAACAAAACAAGGTGCGGCGAGGACGACTGAAATTTTGCTTTGGACGTAGGTGTGTGTGGTGGCCCTGAAAAGGGCCGATTGTTGTGGCCGAGCCGAGCCGGCAAAGCGCGTTGCGTGCAGGGGAGCACGCGGCGCTGCGATTGCCTGGCCTCCTTTAGGCCTTCTTCTCGGTCTTCTTTGGCAGCAGGACGGCCTGGATGTTGGGCAGGACACCACCCTGTGCGATGGTGACGCCCGACAGGAGCTTGTTGAGCTCCTCGTCGTTGCGGATGGCAAGCTGCAGGTGGCGCGGGATGATGCGCGTCTTCTTGTTGTCGCGGGCCGCGTTTCCGGCCAGCTCGAGCACCTCAGCCGCGAGGTACTCCATGACGGCGGCGAGGTAGACGGGCGCCCCGGCGCCGACGCGCTCTGCGTAGTTTCCCTTGCGCAGGAGGCGGTGGATTCTGCCGACCGGGAACTGGAGCCCAGCCCTGCTTGAGCGGGACTTTGACTTGCCCTTGACTTTGCCTCCCTTTCCGCGTCCGGACATGGCGATGGGCTAGCGACGGTGCACACGAAACGGAAACGAAAACGACCGGTGCGAGCGGCAGCGAGTCGAGCAGCGGAGTGCGTGCCGGCGCAGCCGGGGTGGGGGTGCTTTATGGGCTCGGGTGCGGCGGCCGGTTGCGCGCGCGCCCCATTGGTCGGCGGCCGCAACAGGGCGAGCTGGTAAAGGTGCGGCGGCGGCTGGCGGCGGGTGCCACTGTGTGGGGAGACGCTGACTAGAGCGGAGCGCTTGCTACTGGTGTTGCTGCTGCCGTACGTTGGTTCGAGATGCCGCCCAAGACTAGCGGGAAGGCCGCCAAGAAGGCTGGCAAGGCGCAGAAGAACATTTCGAAGGGCGACAAGAAGAAGAAGCGCAAGAGGAAGGAGAGCTATGCCATCTACATCTACAAGGTGCTGAAGCAGGTGCACCCTGACACGGGCATCTCGTCGAAGGCGATGAGCATCATGAACAGCTTCGTGAACGACATTTTCGAGCGCATTGCGGCCGAGGCTTCTCGCCTGGCGCACTACAACAAGCGCTCGACCATCACGTCCCGCGAGATCCAGACCGCTGTGCGGCTGTTGCTGCCTGGCGAGCTGGCCAAGCACGCCGTGAGCGAGGGCACGAAGGCGGTGACCAAGTACACGAGCTCCAAGTAAGGAGGTGGCTCTGGAATGGAAGGAAGGATGGAGAAGGCTCCTCCGTTGCGAGAGCGGCAAAACGGCCCTTTTCAGGGCCACCAACTTGCCTTTTGCGGGAAGGGCGGAATTGTTGTTGTTTGTGTGGACGGCTGTGATGTGTGTGTGTGCATTTTGATTGTGGGTGGGGGGCGCGTCAAAGCGTGTTGCGCGGGGTACGGCCACGAGGTTGGTCGCCGTGGCGTGGAATGGTGGCACGCCTCGTTGGCGTGGTTTTTGACCCATTGGTGTTGTTGGTGTGTGTGTGTGTGTGTGAGACCCGTCTGCGAGGGGGGGACAGTGTGATCGGCGACTTTTGTGTCACCGTAACGACGGCCGTTTGCGGGTTTGTTTTTTTGCACATCATACATGGCGAGGGTGAAATGTGAAATGTTTTTGTTTGGTTTTTTTTGCCGCCCACTATTCCCTTTGCTGTACGCCGAGTTTGACAATGGTGCGACGTAACTGCAGCGTGGAGGTGTGTGAGTGACGTTGAAATGAACGTGCCATTAAGACGCATTGTTGTTGTATTGTACTGTACGTGTACGGCGACACGCACGATGATGTACCATTCGACTCTGATGTTTGATAGCCGTGTCTGACTGATTGCGTACGACGCACGCACACCGATGTCGTCATTCAAGATGCACGCTAGACGACGACGGCGGCGGCGGCGGTCGTTTGTTTGGCGAATGTCTGTACACGTGTTTGTCTGTGTCCATCCGGTATGTATTTGTTTGTTTGAAAGTGTTTTGTGTGTCGGTGACGTGGTCCGATCCGTCGCCCCCTGAGTAACTGTCGATCGGCGCGATAGACCGGCGTCACGCAACTGAACCGAAGTCTTGGGCACACCCGTCATACTGTTGTACACCGTCGCGCTGAGAACGGTAACGAAAGGTTGACTTTGATCGGTCGAATGTCTGGGCAGAACGTGAGGAATGAGGCGAGAGTGCAAGGAGGGGGGGGGGCAAAAGAGAGAGGAAGGGAAAAAGGGGAGAAACGCATTCGTAGAGCAACGGAACGTTCCCGTGTCGGAGGCGTATTGGAGCCGCACTGAAATGCGTTTAACGGCGGCGCGGCTGCAAGTGTCTGCCGTGGTGAACGTTACCTTTGACGGCTGCATTGGGCTTTGCCTTTGCTTTTGCTTTTGCTTTCGCTTTCGCGTTCGCTTTCGCTTTCCCGGATGTACGTAACGTTTGTTGATATGGTTCTGAGGAAGAGTGTATGACAGTGCCGTGCCGTCCATGTTCGTGTGCCCTCCCATTGTGTGTATGCTATTGTCTGTGTACTTGAATGATGTATGTAGGTGTTAGTGGACATGTTTTACCAGTGGGGGGAAATGGATCGTCGATAGTTGCCGTCACTCTGTCACGGTCGAGATGACGCACCCTCCGTACAGAAAGGTGTCGAGAAAGTGAGTGAGTGTGTGCGTCCGTGAATTGGCAGTGTTTGGAGGTGGGCGTGCCCTGGATGTGGCCCGGAAAAGGCTGTTCGTTAGGCGGTAGTGTTGTGTGGACAGGGGAGGGGCATGCGTAACGCTGCTGGCATGGCATTTCGGGAGATGGGAGGGGGCAAACGAGGAAACGAGGAGCGGCGGCCCAAAGACGGGACGGGGAGGGGCGCGGTGTGGGTGGCTTGCGCCTGTGCTCGGCGTTGTGGTTTGTGCAAAAGAGGAGGAGAAAAAACAATGTGAGTTGCCAGGGAGGGGAGCGGTGTTGTGTTGTGGTTGTCGTGGTGTAGCCGCAGACGCGGCTGTCAGTGAACGTGGCGAGACGGACGGATGCGCGGAGGGGCGGGGGCGGCGCATTTCGCCGGTGCCGTGCCGTGCCGTGCCGTGCCGTGCCGTGCCGTGCCGTGCCGTGCCATGCCTGAAAGCCGCGTGGTCGCTGTGTTGTTGGTGGCGTGGGGGCGAGGAGAGTACCGTACGGGTGTGCTTGTGCGCCGGAAATGGCACACTGCGCCCGCCCGTCTTGGAGGCTGATGGCTGTGGTGTGGAAATGGGGCGCGGTGATGTTGAAGCAGTTGAAGAACAGAAAAGAAACCAAGAAAACGGAAGGCGTGATGCGGCGGTGGTGGTGAGAGCGGGAAAAACAAAACAAAAAAAAAAAAAACAACAAAAAAAAAGAAGGAAAAACAACAAGAAACAAAAAAGAAAACAAAAAGTCTATCAATATTAAAATGTAAATGGAAATGGAAATGGACCCAGGTATAACCTCCCTGCACAAATAGCAGAGAGTCCGATGATAATAAAAATGTGCCAGAATGTTAACGTCCCTACAAAACAAACCCAACGGTAATATTAATGAAAGAGTGAACCGTATGTAACATTGCAACAGACATAATGAAACCTGATAAATTGTATAAGGGCAGCAGCGTTGACCTTTGGCCCTGTATTCAGAATAAAAAGAGCCAAAGATCGTTACCCCAATGAAAAAGACACTGAAACACGTATGTAACATAGTAGCGATGGCGAGACGTTGTAGCATCTGTGACCAGAGAGTTTGCGCTGGACTGCGCGAGTGTTGCGAGCGGTTCTCAGTCAGTCAGTCTGTCTGTCAGTAGTCGTTGCGAGTCCGTAGCTCTGTGTAGTTGAGGGCTGTACTCTGTCAGTAGTCGTCGCGTGCAGTACGCTAATAGTCGTCATGCAGAGCGGTCGGTCAGTAGTAGCAGCCGAGTGCGGTTGTGTGATGTAGGTGGTCGGCAACACTGGTCAAGATGGTGAATAAGGTATACTGTTAATTAATATAATCATTAGATAATGAAAAAGTGTAATTATTCTCCAACAAGTTCCCCAATAATAATTTTTATTTCAAAAGCATTTTTCAAACATTTAATTTGTTATTGAACTAAAGAGTTCGTTGCACTTCACATTTCATTCCACTGCTTTGAAGAAAAATGTCACTAAAATCACAAAAAAAGAGAATATTATTATTTGCAAATGCAGTTCCTCCAAGCGCTGCGCAACAACCAGAGCAGAAATGTGACATCCATTTATTCGGAGGTAAGACTTTAATTCTGATTGTTTTGCACAGGGCCAAAGACCGATATTTCGGTTTAATTGAAGTTTCTTGTCACTGAACGGACGTTTGTAAATGTTGTGTGAAGACTTTATATTTGAGTCAGATTGCGAATTTCACATTTTTGTTGCCATTTTCAATACCTCTCATTGTGGGCGAGGTTACAATTAGCGCAATGTCCATTAGCATCCGTAAATAACATTGTCCATTATTTTAAATTTTGCTGGGAGGTTACAACACACACACACAAAAAAAAAAAAAAAACAAAAAATTGCATTTATATCCGCTCCTCAATTGTAGATACCCCTTACACAGCTGTGTGCAATGAATGAGTGCTGGCTGGTAATTAATTGCACTCCTTGGAGGGAAATGCCATAGGAAGTAGTCTTTAAAAAGTGAATGTTTTTCGTTAAGAGACAAAAGTTACTTTAGAAAAAAAGTAATAGTGGGGCTTTTGTTGTTGAACAAAAGAAGTACAATGAACATACGTTATCAGATTTGCGCAATGCAGCGTCACACCACCTTTTGATTATAACACAATATACTATACATCGTCCCGAACCGTGACCAGAGTCCGCGAGACGAGCAGAGCACGCCGCCGACGCCCGCTCAGTACAACCGTCGACCCGCTACTACTGTCGACCGACTACTACCTCTCCCGACTCGCGCTACAATATATATAACAACTGTTCCTGGCGACCCGGTGCGTGCCACTACTGTCGTCTGGCGCGGTCCAAGCGCCGACTAGCAGCGATAAAGAACTCTCTGGTCAGACAGAGATGCTGTCATGCCTCGCCATCGCTCTGGTAATGAATACATACGTGTTGCAGCGTGCGTACCACCGGAACACGCAGTGGCGGAGCCAAAGACTGTGTTGTCGAGGTCGAGTGCGAGTGGGAAGAGAGGCAGCGTCGGCACGGAGATGCAAGCGAGCGCGAGACGCACGGGGGCTGCGGCGTGGCGCGTTTGCGGTCGGCGCCTTTGGTGGCAACGGCCGGGACAAGCAGCGGTGTATGGTGTGGTGCGGGGCGGACAGGGGCGGCGGTGGACGGGGAGGAGGCGGCGCGACGACGGCATGGGGGCGAAAACGGGACGGGGGACGGCGGATGTTGAGAGGCGTCACGCGCGGACAGGACACAGACACAGAGACACACAGATTGGAAAGGGAGGGTGCGCGGTAGTAGTTGGGAATGTGCGTACCGTGCGGGATGGGAGTGGCGAGGAACACGGTCGTGGCCCCTGTTTTGGGTGCGTGTGATGACGTCGGTGTGTTGTGGGAAGGGAAGGTGCTGTGGCGGCGGCGCGTAATGGGCGTAGGCCGAAAAGAGAAAGGAACGTGGGCAGTGTGTTGGCACGCGTCGGTTCGACTGCGACGTTGATGGGCAGGGCAGGGCAAGGTTAATGGTGGTAGGAGTAGGCGTGTGGGCGCAAAAAATCTGCCGCTGCAGGCGGTGCCGTAACCGCCATGGCGGAAGGAGAGAAAGAAAGAAAGAAAGAAACAAAAAAAAAAAAAAAGAAAAGGAGGGGGGGGTGGGCGAAAGTGGAGAGGCGGTGGTGTGAGAAGGGCGGGGGCGGAAGGAAGGCAGGAAGGACAAGAGGCGAGGCGACGGCTTGCTTTGTGTATCGGTCGGTCTCTGGCTATGCTTCGTTTTCTGCAGCAGGGTCGGTGCGCGGCGTGGCTCGCGGCAGTGGGAACGCCTGGTGGCTGGACGGCCAGCAATGCGGTTGGATGGGCGGCCACAGCACCGCACCTGTGCCCGAGGAGGAGACGCTGGCGGCGGGCCCTGAGGTGAGGCCGGCTCGGCTGGGGCTGTGGATGTGTAGGTGTGCGCCGCTGCTGCAACAACGAGTAAAACGCGAGAAGGAGGGATGGCGGTAGAGAGAGAAAAAAAAAAAAGGTCGTGTTGTGTTGATGCGCAGGCAGACGCGTACAGAGGACGAGCCCGGTCTGCAGCAGGGTGTGGCCGTGCCGAGTGCAGAGCAGCGGCGGCTCGGTTCGGTTCGGCCCGGCCCGGCGGGCCGCGCTGTTGTCGCGGACGTGAGCGCCCCCTGGCGGGTGGCCGGAGGCGGCGCGGCGTGTTGGACGTGTGGCTGGTGGCAGTGCACAATTTGCGAGTGGCTGGCGGTGTGGTGTGGCGGTTGGCGCGTCGGGCGGCGGAGAGGTATGTGTTGCGGGCGCCCTTTGCTGCGCTGCGTCGTTGCGTGTGCCGTACAGGGCGGGCGCTTGTCGACTGTGTGGGCGGTGTGGCGAATTGGCGTGAAACGGCTGCCGAGAGGTGTGTGGTAGCGAGCCGGTCGGTGGTGTCGGTGCGAAGGGGAATGTGCGTGCGTTTGGCGGTTTCGGTGTGCTTTTTGCGGCGTGAGAGTGGGAATTAGTGGGGCCGGCTGTTGTGTTGGTTCCTTGTGTCTTGTGTCGCGTAGCTTGATGGCAACGTGGAAGGACGCCGGTTTCGTTTCGAGCCTTGCGTGTGGTTGTCGACGTTGACTGGTTGGCGTGTGCCGATGCACGTGCATGTGTGGGTCGCGAGTGCGTTTTTGGCTGGCTGTGTGTGTGTGTGTGTGTGTTGTTTTGGGGGGGAAGGGGGAGGCGGTGGTGAAAGTGCAGTCGTTGCCACGGGCGTCGTCGGGTGGGGCTGGGGCTGTGCGTCGTGGCGGAAAGGTGGTAGGTTGCGGAAGCGAGCCCGTCGTTGACGGTGTCGCGTGAGTTGTGAATCGAGTGGGGCGCGGGGCGCGGGACAGGAGCAGCGTGCCGCTGCGTCGTGGTCGTCAGCAGAGGCTGTGCGTGTGCTTGTCCTTTTTGTGGGCGGTTCGTGCGAGGCGTTTTTGTTTTGTGTTGCCCTAGTTGTTAGTTTATTGTGTTTGTGTTTGTTATTTTGAGACGACGACTGTTGGTGGCGTGCGCGCGAAGTGGCGGTGTGCGCTTCCCGTGTCGTTTGATTTTTTTGTTTTTGTGTGTTTTTTTTTGTTTTTTGCACTGGGCCCCGGTGGGTGGGTGCGTGTGTGTCGATTGCCGCTGGCGAAAGGTGCGCCATCGGCGGGGTGGGTCGCCGGCACAAGTAGAGGCGGCGGCGTTGTTGCTGTTGTTGTGTGGTGTTTGTTTTGTTCGGCTGTGTCGGCGAGCTGTGTTGCGGTGCGTGTGAATGGTGGTGCAAAAGTGCTGGCGTTGGGGCTGCGACTGCGACGGCGCGAGCCGCGGGCGCGCCATTGATAGTGATGTTGTGAACAGCGGCTGTGTACGGTAGTGGTGTTGTTGTAGCACGACGTGCATCCGGGCCGGCGCGGAAAGCGCAGTTGCGGGCGGTTGCCCTTCGGTGCCAGCCATGTCGCGTGAGCGGCGGGTTGCTCTGGTGTCGACACGTGGTGCTCTGGGTTGTTGTGTGGTGCCCTTTGGCCGGTGGGG
>NW_026047990.1:0-27669 GCF_023864345.2 Schistocerca serialis cubense
ATGGATGAGCAGCCAGTCCCAGCAGAACAGGAAGCTGTGGCGTGCACTGTTTGTACAAATGCTAGGAACACTGGCGCACCAAGCAGCGCATGTAGCGTGGCCGAGCGCTTTAAGGCGCTGGTTTAAGGCACCAGTCTCTCTGTTGGCGCGGTTTCGAGTCCTGTAGCTGTCGGGGGTTTCGCTGTGATCGCGTTAACCTGCCGCTTTTTCTTCAAGTGTAACCTCCTTGAGCTCACATATGTTTGACACATGGAGCATTCTAGCTCCGCCTGACAGTTACAGCTACGATAATTTAGTGGTTACGGAAAGCCCAGGTTCGAAACCTGGTCACGGCACGAAAACGTCTCTTGACGCTGTCTCCTTAACTGCGACAGCTACAGACAAGTGGCGTCGCTACCATGCGGCGGGCACGGCTTTTTCTTGCTGTGGATGGCCTAAAGGGACGCTTCCAGTGGGAGAGCAGTGGAAATACATGCCAAGATACTTCCATTTCGAAGTGATCTTTGTAGTACAAAGGAAACGTTTTGCCGCTGCTGCTGCAACGGTAACGTGGCCGAGCGGTCTAAGGCGCTGGTTTTAGGCACCAGTCTCTTCGGAGGCGTGGGTTCGAATCCCACCGTTGCCACTTTTTACGTCTCATTTTTGTGCCGTTGCGGTGTGTTCTCGTGGGGTAGGACGCAGCTCTTGTGACGCGCGTGTTGTGTAGGTAGCGTGGCCGAGCGGTCTAAGGCGCTGGTGTCAGGCACCATTCTCTTCGGAGGCGTGGGTTCCAATCCCACAGCTGCCAAGCGTGTAATGTCTCCTGTGTCGAAGGCAGATGCACTCATTGCCCGCAAAGGAAGCAGCACAACAAGGCGTGAGCGTCTGCTTGGTGAATGGTCGTAGAACAGTGCGTGGTGCAACGACAGCATTTGTAGGCACCTTTTGCTCTCATCATTGCTGGCGTTCGTCTCCACGAAATGCGTCCGGAGCACGCCGTTCTATAACGCGAGAGAGTGGATTTTTTACAGTTGTCGTCAGTTAACCGTGCGTGGCTGCTGCGTTCGCTGGAAAGAGCACTGCCGTCGTTATCCGGTGTGGTCTAGTGGCTAGGATACCTGGCTCTCACCCAGGAGGCCCGGGTTCGATTCCCGGTACCGGAATTGCGCGTTTTTGTTGCTCCTCTTATGCGACTTGTCTCGACTTTGCTCGACTGACGCTACGCTGACGCGTGCAGAAAGCTACGTTAAGTATGATTCACGGCAACACCTGACGGCGAGAGAGATGAAGCGTCTATCCACTTGTTATCCAGCCACATACCTGTAGTCAAGAGGCTTGGGGGACTGCAAGACATTGCCACGGAGGTGAATGCAGCTAACCACTGTAGTTAGTGTCCTGACAGCGCAGGCACGTTCATTTGCTCGTATACATGTGATGGAGACCGTGTCTGACACTGCTGTGGCGTACACCTTGGCCTAGGCTTTGCTGGGTATCGCCACTTGCATTCCAGCCAGCTGCCTTCGCGGGCGCCTCCGTGGCCATGGCCGTGATCGTCTAGTGGTTAGGACATTGCGTTGTGGCCGCAATAACCCAGGTTCGAATCCTGGTCACGGCAATTTTGAAAGTTTTGCCTTGCTGCCGTTGCAATGACGAGTACTCGAAATGACAGTACTCTCTTGATTTTTTTCACTCGTGTTCCGCAGGCCGCAGTTTGCACTACCACTTCATCCCCAACACGTAATGTCGCCTCCCAGAGCGCAGACGTCCGCTGCTCTCTGTAGTCGAAAAGGGCAGTTGTTTGAAGTGCGATGGATGAGCAGCCAGTCCCAGCAGAACAGGAAGCTGTGGCGTGCACTGTTTGTACAAATGCTAGGAACACTGGCGCACCAAGCAGCGCATGTAGCGTGGCCGAGCGCTTTAAGGCGCTGGTTTAAGGCACCAGTCTCTCTGTTGGCGCGGTTTCGAGTCCTGTAGCTGTCGGGGGTTTCGCTGTGATCGCGTTAACCTGCCGCTTTTTCTTCAAGTGTAACCTCCTTGAGCTCACATATGTTTGACACATGGAGCATTCTAGCTCCGCCTGACAGTTACAGCTACGATAATTTAGTGGTTACGGAAAGCCCAGGTTCGAAACCTGGTCACGGCACGAAAACGTCTCTTGACGCTGTCTCCTTAACTGCGACAGCTACAGACAAGTGGCGTCGCTACCATGCGGCGGGCACGGCTTTTTCTTGCTGTGGATGGCCTAAAGGGACGCTTCCAGTGGGAGAGCAGTGGAAATACATGCCAAGATACTTCCATTTCGAAGTGATCTTTGTAGTACAAAGGAAACGTTTTGCCGCTGCTGCTGCAACGGTAACGTGGCCGAGCGGTCTAAGGCGCTGGTTTTAGGCACCAGTCTCTTCGGAGGCGTGGGTTCGAATCCCACCGTTGCCACTTTTTACGTCTCATTTTTGTGCCGTTGCGGTGTGTTCTCGTGGGGTAGGACGCAGCTCTTGTGACGCGCGTGTTGTGTAGGTAGCGTGGCCGAGCGGTCTAAGGCGCTGGTGTCAGGCACCATTCTCTTCGGAGGCGTGGGTTCCAATCCCACAGCTGCCAAGCGTGTAATGTCTCCTGTGTCGAAGGCAGATGCACTCATTGCCCGCAAAGGAAGCAGCACAACAAGGCGTGAGCGTCTGCTTGGTGAATGGTCGTAGAACAGTGCGTGGTGCAACGACAGCATTTGTAGGCACCTTTTGCTCTCATCATTGCTGGCGTTCGTCTCCACGAAATGCGTCCGGAGCACGCCGTTCTATAACGCGAGAGAGTGGATTTTTTACAGTTGTCGTCAGTTAACCGTGCGTGGCTGCTGCGTTCGCTGGAAAGAGCACTGCCGTCGTTATCCGGTGTGGTCTAGTGGCTAGGATACCTGGCTCTCACCCAGGAGGCCCGGGTTCGATTCCCGGTACCGGAATTGCGCGTTTTTGTTGCTCCTCTTATGCGACTTGTCTCGACTTTGCTCGACTGACGCTACGCTGACGCGTGCAGAAAGCTACGTTAAGTATGATTCACGGCAACACCTGACGGCGAGAGAGATGAAGCGTCTATCCACTTGTTATCCAGCCACATACCTGTAGTCAAGAGGCTTGGGGGACTGCAAGACATTGCCACGGAGGTGAATGCAGCTAACCACTGTAGTTAGTGTCCTGACAGCGCAGGCACGTTCATTTGCTCGTATACATGTGATGGAGACCGTGTCTGACACTGCTGTGGCGTACACCTTGGCCTAGGCTTTGCTGGGTATCGCCACTTGCATTCCAGCCAGCTGCCTTCGCGGGCGCCTCCGTGGCCATGGCCGTGATCGTCTAGTGGTTAGGACATTGCGTTGTGGCCGCAATAACCCAGGTTCGAATCCTGGTCACGGCAATTTTGAAAGTTTTGCCTTGCTGCCGTTGCAATGACGAGTACTCGAAATGACAGTACTCTCTTGATTTTTTTCACTCGTGTTCCGCAGGCCGCAGTTTGCACTACCACTTCATCCCCAACACGTAATGTCGCCTCCCAGAGCGCAGGACGTCCGCTGCTCTCTGTAGTCGAAAAGGGCAGTTGTTTGAAGTGCGATGGATGAGCAGCCAGTCCCAGCAGAACAGGAAGCTGTGGCGTGCACTGTTTGTACAAATGCTAGGAACACTGGCGCACCAAGCAGCGCATGTAGCGTGGCCGAGCGCTTTAAGGCGCTGGTTTAAGGCACCAGTCTCTCTGTTGGCGCGGTTTCGAGTCCTGTAGCTGTCGGGGGTTTCGCTGTGATCGCGTTAACCTGCCGCTTTTTCTTCAAGTGTAACCTCCTTGAGCTCACATATGTTTGACACATGGAGCATTCTAGCTCCGCCTGACAGTTACAGCTACGATAATTTAGTGGTTACGGAAAGCCCAGGTTCGAAACCTGGTCACGGCACGAAAACGTCTCTTGACGCTGTCTCCTTAACTGCGACAGCTACAGACAAGTGGCGTCGCTACCATGCGGCGGGCACGGCTTTTTCTTGCTGTGGATGGCCTAAAGGGACGCTTCCAGTGGGAGAGCAGTGGAAATACATGCCAAGATACTTCCATTTCGAAGTGATCTTTGTAGTACAAAGGAAACGTTTTGCCGCTGCTGCTGCAACGGTAACGTGGCCGAGCGGTCTAAGGCGCTGGTTTTAGGCACCAGTCTCTTCGGAGGCGTGGGTTCGAATCCCACCGTTGCCACTTTTTACGTCTCATTTTTGTGCCGTTGCGGTGTGTTCTCGTGGGGTAGGACGCAGCTCTTGTGACGCGCGTGTTGTGTAGGTAGCGTGGCCGAGCGGTCTAAGGCGCTGGTGTCAGGCACCATTCTCTTCGGAGGCGTGGGTTCCAATCCCACAGCTGCCAAGCGTGTAATGTCTCCTGTGTCGAAGGCAGATGCACTCATTGCCCGCAAAGGAAGCAGCACAACAAGGCGTGAGCGTCTGCTTGGTGAATGGTCGTAGAACAGTGCGTGGTGCAACGACAGCATTTGTAGGCACCTTTTGCTCTCATCATTGCTGGCGTTCGTCTCCACGAAATGCGTCCGGAGCACGCCGTTCTATAACGCGAGAGAGTGGATTTTTTACAGTTGTCGTCAGTTAACCGTGCGTGGCTGCTGCGTTCGCTGGAAAGAGCACTGCCGTCGTTATCCGGTGTGGTCTAGTGGCTAGGATACCTGGCTCTCACCCAGGAGGCCCGGGTTCGATTCCCGGTACCGGAATTGCGCGTTTTTGTTGCTCCTCTTATGCGACTTGTCTCGACTTTGCTCGACTGACGCTACGCTGACGCGTGCAGAAAGCTACGTTAAGTATGATTCACGGCAACACCTGACGGCGAGAGAGATGAAGCGTCTATCCACTTGTTATCCAGCCACATACCTGTAGTCAAGAGGCTTGGGGGACTGCAAGACATTGCCACGGAGGTGAATGCAGCTAACCACTGTAGTTAGTGTCCTGACAGCGCAGGCACGTTCATTTGCTCGTATACATGTGATGGAGACCGTGTCTGACACTGCTGTGGCGTACACCTTGGCCTAGGCTTTGCTGGGTATCGCCACTTGCATTCCAGCCAGCTGCCTTCGCGGGCGCCTCCGTGGCCATGGCCGTGATCGTCTAGTGGTTAGGACATTGCGTTGTGGCCGCAATAACCCAGGTTCGAATCCTGGTCACGGCAATTTTGAAAGTTTTGCCTTGCTGCCGTTGCAATGACGAGTACTCGAAATGACAGTACTCTCTTGATTTTTTTCACTCGTGTTCCGCAGGCCGCAGTTTGCACTACCACTTCATCCCCAACACGTAATGTCGCCTCCCAGAGCGCAGACGTCCGCTGCTCTCTGTAGTCGAAAAGGGCAGTTGTTTGAAGTGCGATGGATGAGCAGCCAGTCCCAGCAGAACAGGAAGCTGTGGCGTGCACTGTTTGTACAAATGCTAGGAACACTGGCGCACCAAGCAGCGCATGTAGCGTGGCCGAGCGCTTTAAGGCGCTGGTTTAAGGCACCAGTCTCTCTGTTGGCGCGGTTTCGAGTCCTGTAGCTGTCGGGGGTTTCGCTGTGATCGCGTTAACCTGCCGCTTTTTCTTCAAGTGTAACCTCCTTGAGCTCACATATGTTTGACACATGGAGCATTCTAGCTCCGCCTGACAGTTACAGCTACGATAATTTAGTGGTTACGGAAAGCCCAGGTTCGAAACCTGGTCACGGCACGAAAACGTCTCTTGACGCTGTCTCCTTAACTGCGACAGCTACAGACAAGTGGCGTCGCTACCATGCGGCGGGCACGGCTTTTTCTTGCTGTGGATGGCCTAAAGGGACGCTTCCAGTGGGAGAGCAGTGGAAATACATGCCAAGATACTTCCATTTCGAAGTGATCTTTGTAGTACAAAGGAAACGTTTTGCCGCTGCTGCTGCAACGGTAACGTGGCCGAGCGGTCTAAGGCGCTGGTTTTAGGCACCAGTCTCTTCGGAGGCGTGGGTTCGAATCCCACCGTTGCCACTTTTTACGTCTCATTTTTGTGCCGTTGCGGTGTGTTCTCGTGGGGTAGGACGCAGCTCTTGTGACGCGCGTGTTGTGTAGGTAGCGTGGCCGAGCGGTCTAAGGCGCTGGTGTCAGGCACCATTCTCTTCGGAGGCGTGGGTTCCAATCCCACAGCTGCCAAGCGTGTAATGTCTCCTGTGTCGAAGGCAGATGCACTCATTGCCCGCAAAGGAAGCAGCACAACAAGGCGTGAGCGTCTGCTTGGTGAATGGTCGTAGAACAGTGCGTGGTGCAACGACAGCATTTGTAGGCACCTTTTGCTCTCATCATTGCTGGCGTTCGTCTCCACGAAATGCGTCCGGAGCACGCCGTTCTATAACGCGAGAGAGTGGATTTTTTACAGTTGTCGTCAGTTAACCGTGCGTGGCTGCTGCGTTCGCTGGAAAGAGCACTGCCGTCGTTATCCGGTGTGGTCTAGTGGCTAGGATACCTGGCTCTCACCCAGGAGGCCCGGGTTCGATTCCCGGTACCGGAATTGCGCGTTTTTGTTGCTCCTCTTATGCGACTTGTCTCGACTTTGCTCGACTGACGCTACGCTGACGCGTGCAGAAAGCTACGTTAAGTATGATTCACGGCAACACCTGACGGCGAGAGAGATGAAGCGTCTATCCACTTGTTATCCAGCCACATACCTGTAGTCAAGAGGCTTGGGGGACTGCAAGACATTGCCACGGAGGTGAATGCAGCTAACCACTGTAGTTAGTGTCCTGACAGCGCAGGCACGTTCATTTGCTCGTATACATGTGATGGAGACCGTGTCTGACACTGCTGTGGCGTACACCTTGGCCTAGGCTTTGCTGGGTATCGCCACTTGCATTCCAGCCAGCTGCCTTCGCGGGCGCCTCCGTGGCCATGGCCGTGATCGTCTAGTGGTTAGGACATTGCGTTGTGGCCGCAATAACCCAGGTTCGAATCCTGGTCACGGCAATTTTGAAAGTTTTGCCTTGCTGCCGTTGCAATGACGAGTACTCGAAATGACAGTACTCTCTTGATTTTTTTCACTCGTGTTCCGCAGGCCGCAGTTTGCACTACCACTTCATCCCCAACACGTAATGTCGCCTCCCAGAGCGCAGACGTCCGCTGCTCTCTGTAGTCGAAAAGGGCAGTTGTTTGAAGTGCGATGGATGAGCAGCCAGTCCCAGCAGAACAGGAAGCTGTGGCGTGCACTGTTTGTACAAATGCTAGGAACACTGGCGCACCAAGCAGCGCATGTAGCGTGGCCGAGCGCTTTAAGGCGCTGGTTTAAGGCACCAGTCTCTCTGTTGGCGCGGTTTCGAGTCCTGTAGCTGTCGGGGGTTTCGCTGTGATCGCGTTAACCTGCCGCTTTTTCTTCAAGTGTAACCTCCTTGAGCTCACATATGTTTGACACATGGAGCATTCTAGCTCCGCCTGACAGTTACAGCTACGATAATTTAGTGGTTACGGAAAGCCCAGGTTCGAAACCTGGTCACGGCACGAAAACGTCTCTTGACGCTGTCTCCTTAACTGCGACAGCTACAGACAAGTGGCGTCGCTACCATGCGGCGGGCACGGCTTTTTCTTGCTGTGGATGGCCTAAAGGGACGCTTCCAGTGGGAGAGCAGTGGAAATACATGCCAAGATACTTCCATTTCGAAGTGATCTTTGTAGTACAAAGGAAACGTTTTGCCGCTGCTGCTGCAACGGTAACGTGGCCGAGCGGTCTAAGGCGCTGGTTTTAGGCACCAGTCTCTTCGGAGGCGTGGGTTCGAATCCCACCGTTGCCACTTTTTACGTCTCATTTTTGTGCCGTTGCGGTGTGTTCTCGTGGGGTAGGACGCAGCTCTTGTGACGCGCGTGTTGTGTAGGTAGCGTGGCCGAGCGGTCTAAGGCGCTGGTGTCAGGCACCATTCTCTTCGGAGGCGTGGGTTCCAATCCCACAGCTGCCAAGCGTGTAATGTCTCCTGTGTCGAAGGCAGATGCACTCATTGCCCGCAAAGGAAGCAGCACAACAAGGCGTGAGCGTCTGCTTGGTGAATGGTCGTAGAACAGTGCGTGGTGCAACGACAGCATTTGTAGGCACCTTTTGCTCTCATCATTGCTGGCGTTCGTCTCCACGAAATGCGTCCGGAGCACGCCGTTCTATAACGCGAGAGAGTGGATTTTTTACAGTTGTCGTCAGTTAACCGTGCGTGGCTGCTGCGTTCGCTGGAAAGAGCACTGCCGTCGTTATCCGGTGTGGTCTAGTGGCTAGGATACCTGGCTCTCACCCAGGAGGCCCGGGTTCGATTCCCGGTACCGGAATTGCGCGTTTTTGTTGCTCCTCTTATGCGACTTGTCTCGACTTTGCTCGACTGACGCTACGCTGACGCGTGCAGAAAGCTACGTTAAGTATGATTCACGGCAACACCTGACGGCGAGAGAGATGAAGCGTCTATCCACTTGTTATCCAGCCACATACCTGTAGTCAAGAGGCTTGGGGGACTGCAAGACATTGCCACGGAGGTGAATGCAGCTAACCACTGTAGTTAGTGTCCTGACAGCGCAGGCACGTTCATTTGCTCGTATACATGTGATGGAGACCGTGTCTGACACTGCTGTGGCGTACACCTTGGCCTAGGCTTTGCTGGGTATCGCCACTTGCATTCCAGCCAGCTGCCTTCGCGGGCGCCTCCGTGGCCATGGCCGTGATCGTCTAGTGGTTAGGACATTGCGTTGTGGCCGCAATAACCCAGGTTCGAATCCTGGTCACGGCAATTTTGAAAGTTTTGCCTTGCTGCCGTTGCAATGACGAGTACTCGAAATGACAGTACTCTCTTGATTTTTTTCACTCGTGTTCCGCAGGCCGCAGTTTGCACTACCACTTCATCCCCAACACGTAATGTCGCCTCCCAGAGCGCAGACGTCCGCTGCTCTCTGTAGTCGAAAAGGGCAGTTGTTTGAAGTGCGATGGATGAGCAGCCAGTCCCAGCAGAACAGGAAGCTGTGGCGTGCACTGTTTGTACAAATGCTAGGAACACTGGCGCACCAAGCAGCGCATGTAGCGTGGCCGAGCGCTTTAAGGCGCTGGTTTAAGGCACCAGTCTCTCTGTTGGCGCGGTTTCGAGTCCTGTAGCTGTCGGGGGTTTCGCTGTGATCGCGTTAACCTGCCGCTTTTTCTTCAAGTGTAACCTCCTTGAGCTCACATATGTTTGACACATGGAGCATTCTAGCTCCGCCTGACAGTTACAGCTACGATAATTTAGTGGTTACGGAAAGCCCAGGTTCGAAACCTGGTCACGGCACGAAAACGTCTCTTGACGCTGTCTCCTTAACTGCGACAGCTACAGACAAGTGGCGTCGCTACCATGCGGCGGGCACGGCTTTTTCTTGCTGTGGATGGCCTAAAGGGACGCTTCCAGTGGGAGAGCAGTGGAAATACATGCCAAGATACTTCCATTTCGAAGTGATCTTTGTAGTACAAAGGAAACGTTTTGCCGCTGCTGCTGCAACGGTAACGTGGCCGAGCGGTCTAAGGCGCTGGTTTTAGGCACCAGTCTCTTCGGAGGCGTGGGTTCGAATCCCACCGTTGCCACTTTTTACGTCTCATTTTTGTGCCGTTGCGGTGTGTTCTCGTGGGGTAGGACGCAGCTCTTGTGACGCGCGTGTTGTGTAGGTAGCGTGGCCGAGCGGTCTAAGGCGCTGGTGTCAGGCACCATTCTCTTCGGAGGCGTGGGTTCCAATCCCACAGCTGCCAAGCGTGTAATGTCTCCTGTGTCGAAGGCAGATGCACTCATTGCCCGCAAAGGAAGCAGCACAACAAGGCGTGAGCGTCTGCTTGGTGAATGGTCGTAGAACAGTGCGTGGTGCAACGACAGCATTTGTAGGCACCTTTTGCTCTCATCATTGCTGGCGTTCGTCTCCACGAAATGCGTCCGGAGCACGCCGTTCTATAACGCGAGAGAGTGGATTTTTTACAGTTGTCGTCAGTTAACCGTGCGTGGCTGCTGCGTTCGCTGGAAAGAGCACTGCCGTCGTTATCCGGTGTGGTCTAGTGGCTAGGATACCTGGCTCTCACCCAGGAGGCCCGGGTTCGATTCCCGGTACCGGAATTGCGCGTTTTTGTTGCTCCTCTTATGCGACTTGTCTCGACTTTGCTCGACTGACGCTACGCTGACGCGTGCAGAAAGCTACGTTAAGTATGATTCACGGCAACACCTGACGGCGAGAGAGATGAAGCGTCTATCCACTTGTTATCCAGCCACATACCTGTAGTCAAGAGGCTTGGGGGACTGCAAGACATTGCCACGGAGGTGAATGCAGCTAACCACTGTAGTTAGTGTCCTGACAGCGCAGGCACGTTCATTTGCTCGTATACATGTGATGGAGACCGTGTCTGACACTGCTGTGGCGTACACCTTGGCCTAGGCTTTGCTGGGTATCGCCACTTGCATTCCAGCCAGCTGCCTTCGCGGGCGCCTCCGTGGCCATGGCCGTGATCGTCTAGTGGTTAGGACATTGCGTTGTGGCCGCAATAACCCAGGTTCGAATCCTGGTCACGGCAATTTTGAAAGTTTTGCCTTGCTGCCGTTGCAATGACGAGTACTCGAAATGACAGTACTCTCTTGATTTTTTTCACTCGTGTTCCGCAGGCCGCAGTTTGCACTACCACTTCATCCCCAACACGTAATGTCGCCTCCCAGAGCGCAGACGTCCGCTGCTCTCTGTAGTCGAAAAGGGCAGTTGTTTGAAGTGCGATGGATGAGCAGCCAGTCCCAGCAGAACAGGAAGCTGTGGCGTGCACTGTTTGTACAAATGCTAGGAACACTGGCGCACCAAGCAGCGCATGTAGCGTGGCCGAGCGCTTTAAGGCGCTGGTTTAAGGCACCAGTCTCTCTGTTGGCGCGGTTTCGAGTCCTGTAGCTGTCGGGGGTTTCGCTGTGATCGCGTTAACCTGCCGCTTTTTCTTCAAGTGTAACCTCCTTGAGCTCACATATGTTTGACACATGGAGCATTCTAGCTCCGCCTGACAGTTACAGCTACGATAATTTAGTGGTTACGGAAAGCCCAGGTTCGAAACCTGGTCACGGCACGAAAACGTCTCTTGACGCTGTCTCCTTAACTGCGACAGCTACAGACAAGTGGCGTCGCTACCATGCGGCGGGCACGGCTTTTTCTTGCTGTGGATGGCCTAAAGGGACGCTTCCAGTGGGAGAGCAGTGGAAATACATGCCAAGATACTTCCATTTCGAAGTGATCTTTGTAGTACAAAGGAAACGTTTTGCCGCTGCTGCTGCAACGGTAACGTGGCCGAGCGGTCTAAGGCGCTGGTTTTAGGCACCAGTCTCTTCGGAGGCGTGGGTTCGAATCCCACCGTTGCCACTTTTTACGTCTCATTTTTGTGCCGTTGCGGTGTGTTCTCGTGGGGTAGGACGCAGCTCTTGTGACGCGCGTGTTGTGTAGGTAGCGTGGCCGAGCGGTCTAAGGCGCTGGTGTCAGGCACCATTCTCTTCGGAGGCGTGGGTTCCAATCCCACAGCTGCCAAGCGTGTAATGTCTCCTGTGTCGAAGGCAGATGCACTCATTGCCCGCAAAGGAAGCAGCACAACAAGGCGTGAGCGTCTGCTTGGTGAATGGTCGTAGAACAGTGCGTGGTGCAACGACAGCATTTGTAGGCACCTTTTGCTCTCATCATTGCTGGCGTTCGTCTCCACGAAATGCGTCCGGAGCACGCCGTTCTATAACGCGAGAGAGTGGATTTTTTACAGTTGTCGTCAGTTAACCGTGCGTGGCTGCTGCGTTCGCTGGAAAGAGCACTGCCGTCGTTATCCGGTGTGGTCTAGTGGCTAGGATACCTGGCTCTCACCCAGGAGGCCCGGGTTCGATTCCCGGTACCGGAATTGCGCGTTTTTGTTGCTCCTCTTATGCGACTTGTCTCGACTTTGCTCGACTGACGCTACGCTGACGCGTGCAGAAAGCTACGTTAAGTATGATTCACGGCAACACCTGACGGCGAGAGAGATGAAGCGTCTATCCACTTGTTATCCAGCCACATACCTGTAGTCAAGAGGCTTGGGGGACTGCAAGACATTGCCACGGAGGTGAATGCAGCTAACCACTGTAGTTAGTGTCCTGACAGCGCAGGCACGTTCATTTGCTCGTATACATGTGATGGAGACCGTGTCTGACACTGCTGTGGCGTACACCTTGGCCTAGGCTTTGCTGGGTATCGCCACTTGCATTCCAGCCAGCTGCCTTCGCGGGCGCCTCCGTGGCCATGGCCGTGATCGTCTAGTGGTTAGGACATTGCGTTGTGGCCGCAATAACCCAGGTTCGAATCCTGGTCACGGCAATTTTGAAAGTTTTGCCTTGCTGCCGTTGCAATGACGAGTACTCGAAATGACAGTACTCTCTTGATTTTTTTCACTCGTGTTCCGCAGGCCGCAGTTTGCACTACCACTTCATCCCCAACACGTAATGTCGCCTCCCAGAGCGCAGACGTCCGCTGCTCTCTGTAGTCGAAAAGGGCAGTTGTTTGAAGTGCGATGGATGAGCAGCCAGTCCCAGCAGAACAGGAAGCTGTGGCGTGCACTGTTTGTACAAATGCTAGGAACACTGGCGCACCAAGCAGCGCATGTAGCGTGGCCGAGCGCTTTAAGGCGCTGGTTTAAGGCACCAGTCTCTCTGTTGGCGCGGTTTCGAGTCCTGTAGCTGTCGGGGGTTTCGCTGTGATCGCGTTAACCTGCCGCTTTTTCTTCAAGTGTAACCTCCTTGAGCTCACATATGTTTGACACATGGAGCATTCTAGCTCCGCCTGACAGTTACAGCTACGATAATTTAGTGGTTACGGAAAGCCCAGGTTCGAAACCTGGTCACGGCACGAAAACGTCTCTTGACGCTGTCTCCTTAACTGCGACAGCTACAGACAAGTGGCGTCGCTACCATGCGGCGGGCACGGCTTTTTCTTGCTGTGGATGGCCTAAAGGGACGCTTCCAGTGGGAGAGCAGTGGAAATACATGCCAAGATACTTCCATTTCGAAGTGATCTTTGTAGTACAAAGGAAACGTTTTGCCGCTGCTGCTGCAACGGTAACGTGGCCGAGCGGTCTAAGGCGCTGGTTTTAGGCACCAGTCTCTTCGGAGGCGTGGGTTCGAATCCCACCGTTGCCACTTTTTACGTCTCATTTTTGTGCCGTTGCGGTGTGTTCTCGTGGGGTAGGACGCAGCTCTTGTGACGCGCGTGTTGTGTAGGTAGCGTGGCCGAGCGGTCTAAGGCGCTGGTGTCAGGCACCATTCTCTTCGGAGGCGTGGGTTCCAATCCCACAGCTGCCAAGCGTGTAATGTCTCCTGTGTCGAAGGCAGATGCACTCATTGCCCGCAAAGGAAGCAGCACAACAAGGCGTGAGCGTCTGCTTGGTGAATGGTCGTAGAACAGTGCGTGGTGCAACGACAGCATTTGTAGGCACCTTTTGCTCTCATCATTGCTGGCGTTCGTCTCCACGAAATGCGTCCGGAGCACGCCGTTCTATAACGCGAGAGAGTGGATTTTTTACAGTTGTCGTCAGTTAACCGTGCGTGGCTGCTGCGTTCGCTGGAAAGAGCACTGCCGTCGTTATCCGGTGTGGTCTAGTGGCTAGGATACCTGGCTCTCACCCAGGAGGCCCGGGTTCGATTCCCGGTACCGGAATTGCGCGTTTTTGTTGCTCCTCTTATGCGACTTGTCTCGACTTTGCTCGACTGACGCTACGCTGACGCGTGCAGAAAGCTACGTTAAGTATGATTCACGGCAACACCTGACGGCGAGAGAGATGAAGCGTCTATCCACTTGTTATCCAGCCACATACCTGTAGTCAAGAGGCTTGGGGGACTGCAAGACATTGCCACGGAGGTGAATGCAGCTAACCACTGTAGTTAGTGTCCTGACAGCGCAGGCACGTTCATTTGCTCGTATACATGTGATGGAGACCGTGTCTGACACTGCTGTGGCGTACACCTTGGCCTAGGCTTTGCTGGGTATCGCCACTTGCATTCCAGCCAGCTGCCTTCGCGGGCGCCTCCGTGGCCATGGCCGTGATCGTCTAGTGGTTAGGACATTGCGTTGTGGCCGCAATAACCCAGGTTCGAATCCTGGTCACGGCAATTTTGAAAGTTTTGCCTTGCTGCCGTTGCAATGACGAGTACTCGAAATGACAGTACTCTCTTGATTTTTTTCACTCGTGTTCCGCAGGCCGCAGTTTGCACTACCACTTCATCCCCAACACGTAATGTCGCCTCCCAGAGCGCAGACGTCCGCTGCTCTCTGTAGTCGAAAAGGGCAGTTGTTTGAAGTGCGATGGATGAGCAGCCAGTCCCAGCAGAACAGGAAGCTGTGGCGTGCACTGTTTGTACAAATGCTAGGAACACTGGCGCACCAAGCAGCGCATGTAGCGTGGCCGAGCGCTTTAAGGCGCTGGTTTAAGGCACCAGTCTCTCTGTTGGCGCGGTTTCGAGTCCTGTAGCTGTCGGGGGTTTCGCTGTGATCGCGTTAACCTGCCGCTTTTTCTTCAAGTGTAACCTCCTTGAGCTCACATATGTTTGACACATGGAGCATTCTAGCTCCGCCTGACAGTTACAGCTACGATAATTTAGTGGTTACGGAAAGCCCAGGTTCGAAACCTGGTCACGGCACGAAAACGTCTCTTGACGCTGTCTCCTTAACTGCGACAGCTACAGACAAGTGGCGTCGCTACCATGCGGCGGGCACGGCTTTTTCTTGCTGTGGATGGCCTAAAGGGACGCTTCCAGTGGGAGAGCAGTGGAAATACATGCCAAGATACTTCCATTTCGAAGTGATCTTTGTAGTACAAAGGAAACGTTTTGCCGCTGCTGCTGCAACGGTAACGTGGCCGAGCGGTCTAAGGCGCTGGTTTTAGGCACCAGTCTCTTCGGAGGCGTGGGTTCGAATCCCACCGTTGCCACTTTTTACGTCTCATTTTTGTGCCGTTGCGGTGTGTTCTCGTGGGGTAGGACGCAGCTCTTGTGACGCGCGTGTTGTGTAGGTAGCGTGGCCGAGCGGTCTAAGGCGCTGGTGTCAGGCACCATTCTCTTCGGAGGCGTGGGTTCCAATCCCACAGCTGCCAAGCGTGTAATGTCTCCTGTGTCGAAGGCAGATGCACTCATTGCCCGCAAAGGAAGCAGCACAACAAGGCGTGAGCGTCTGCTTGGTGAATGGTCGTAGAACAGTGCGTGGTGCAACGACAGCATTTGTAGGCACCTTTTGCTCTCATCATTGCTGGCGTTCGTCTCCACGAAATGCGTCCGGAGCACGCCGTTCTATAACGCGAGAGAGTGGATTTTTTACAGTTGTCGTCAGTTAACCGTGCGTGGCTGCTGCGTTCGCTGGAAAGAGCACTGCCGTCGTTATCCGGTGTGGTCTAGTGGCTAGGATACCTGGCTCTCACCCAGGAGGCCCGGGTTCGATTCCCGGTACCGGAATTGCGCGTTTTTGTTGCTCCTCTTATGCGACTTGTCTCGACTTTGCTCGACTGACGCTACGCTGACGCGTGCAGAAAGCTACGTTAAGTATGATTCACGGCAACACCTGACGGCGAGAGAGATGAAGCGTCTATCCACTTGTTATCCAGCCACATACCTGTAGTCAAGAGGCTTGGGGGACTGCAAGACATTGCCACGGAGGTGAATGCAGCTAACCACTGTAGTTAGTGTCCTGACAGCGCAGGCACGTTCATTTGCTCGTATACATGTGATGGAGACCGTGTCTGACACTGCTGTGGCGTACACCTTGGCCTAGGCTTTGCTGGGTATCGCCACTTGCATTCCAGCCAGCTGCCTTCGCGGGCGCCTCCGTGGCCATGGCCGTGATCGTCTAGTGGTTAGGACATTGCGTTGTGGCCGCAATAACCCAGGTTCGAATCCTGGTCACGGCAATTTTGAAAGTTTTGCCTTGCTGCCGTTGCAATGACGAGTACTCTCTTGATTTTTTTCACTCGTGTTCCGCAGGCCGCAGTTTGCACTACCACTTCATCCCCAACACGTAATGTCGCCTCCCAGAGCGCAGACGTCCGCTGCTCTCTGTAGTCGAAAAGGGCAGTTGTTTGAAGTGCGATGGATGAGCAGCCAGTCCCAGCAGAACAGGAAGCTGTGGCGTGCACTGTTTGTACAAATGCTAGGAACACTGGCGCACCAAGCAGCGCATGTAGCGTGGCCGAGCGCTTTAAGGCGCTGGTTTAAGGCACCAGTCTCTCTGTTGGCGCGGTTTCGAGTCCTGTAGCTGTCGGGGGTTTCGCTGTGATCGCGTTAACCTGCCGCTTTTTCTTCAAGTGTAACCTCCTTGAGCTCACATATGTTTGACACATGGAGCATTCTAGCTCCGCCTGACAGTTACAGCTACGATAATTTAGTGGTTACGGAAAGCCCAGGTTCGAAACCTGGTCACGGCACGAAAACGTCTCTTGACGCTGTCTCCTTAACTGCGACAGCTACAGACAAGTGGCGTCGCTACCATGCGGCGGGCACGGCTTTTTCTTGCTGTGGATGGCCTAAAGGGACGCTTCCAGTGGGAGAGCAGTGGAAATACATGCCAAGATACTTCCATTTCGAAGTGATCTTTGTAGTACAAAGGAAACGTTTTGCCGCTGCTGCTGCAACGGTAACGTGGCCGAGCGGTCTAAGGCGCTGGTTTTAGGCACCAGTCTCTTCGGAGGCGTGGGTTCGAATCCCACCGTTGCCACTTTTTACGTCTCATTTTTGTGCCGTTGCGGTGTGTTCTCGTGGGGTAGGACGCAGCTCTTGTGACGCGCGTGTTGTGTAGGTAGCGTGGCCGAGCGGTCTAAGGCGCTGGTGTCAGGCACCATTCTCTTCGGAGGCGTGGGTTCCAATCCCACAGCTGCCAAGCGTGTAATGTCTCCTGTGTCGAAGGCAGATGCACTCATTGCCCGCAAAGGAAGCAGCACAACAAGGCGTGAGCGTCTGCTTGGTGAATGGTCGTAGAACAGTGCGTGGTGCAACGACAGCATTTGTAGGCACCTTTTGCTCTCATCATTGCTGGCGTTCGTCTCCACGAAATGCGTCCGGAGCACGCCGTTCTATAACGCGAGAGAGTGGATTTTTTACAGTTGTCGTCAGTTAACCGTGCGTGGCTGCTGCGTTCGCTGGAAAGAGCACTGCCGTCGTTATCCGGTGTGGTCTAGTGGCTAGGATACCTGGCTCTCACCCAGGAGGCCCGGGTTCGATTCCCGGTACCGGAATTGCGCGTTTTTGTTGCTCCTCTTATGCGACTTGTCTCGACTTTGCTCGACTGACGCTACGCTGACGCGTGCAGAAAGCTACGTTAAGTATGATTCACGGCAACACCTGACGGCGAGAGAGATGAAGCGTCTATCCACTTGTTATCCAGCCACATACCTGTAGTCAAGAGGCTTGGGGGACTGCAAGACATTGCCACGGAGGTGAATGCAGCTAACCACTGTAGTTAGTGTCCTGACAGCGCAGGCACGTTCATTTGCTCGTATACATGTGATGGAGACCGTGTCTGACACTGCTGTGGCGTACACCTTGGCCTAGGCTTTGCTGGGTATCGCCACTTGCATTCCAGCCAGCTGCCTTCGCGGGCGCCTCCGTGGCCATGGCCGTGATCGTCTAGTGGTTAGGACATTGCGTTGTGGCCGCAATAACCCAGGTTCGAATCCTGGTCACGGCAATTTTGAAAGTTTTGCCTTGCTGCCGTTGCAATGACGAGTACTCGAAATGACAGTACTCTCTTGATTTTTTTCACTCGTGTTCCGCAGGCCGCAGTTTGCACTACCACTTCATCCCCAACACGTAATGTCGCCTCCCAGAGCGCAGACGTCCGCTGCTCTCTGTAGTCGAAAAGGGCAGTTGTTTGAAGTGCGATGGATGAGCAGCCAGTCCCAGCAGAACAGGAAGCTGTGGCGTGCACTGTTTGTACAAATGCTAGGAACACTGGCGCACCAAGCAGCGCATGTAGCGTGGCCGAGCGCTTTAAGGCGCTGGTTTAAGGCACCAGTCTCTCTGTTGGCGCGGTTTCGAGTCCTGTAGCTGTCGGGGGTTTCGCTGTGATCGCGTTAACCTGCCGCTTTTTCTTCAAGTGTAACCTCCTTGAGCTCACATATGTTTGACACATGGAGCATTCTAGCTCCGCCTGACAGTTACAGCTACGATAATTTAGTGGTTACGGAAAGCCCAGGTTCGAAACCTGGTCACGGCACGAAAACGTCTCTTGACGCTGTCTCCTTAACTGCGACAGCTACAGACAAGTGGCGTCGCTACCATGCGGCGGGCACGGCTTTTTCTTGCTGTGGATGGCCTAAAGGGACGCTTCCAGTGGGAGAGCAGTGGAAATACATGCCAAGATACTTCCATTTCGAAGTGATCTTTGTAGTACAAAGGAAACGTTTTGCCGCTGCTGCTGCAACGGTAACGTGGCCGAGCGGTCTAAGGCGCTGGTTTTAGGCACCAGTCTCTTCGGAGGCGTGGGTTCGAATCCCACCGTTGCCACTTTTTACGTCTCATTTTTGTGCCGTTGCGGTGTGTTCTCGTGGGGTAGGACGCAGCTCTTGTGACGCGCGTGTTGTGTAGGTAGCGTGGCCGAGCGGTCTAAGGCGCTGGTGTCAGGCACCATTCTCTTCGGAGGCGTGGGTTCCAATCCCACAGCTGCCAAGCGTGTAATGTCTCCTGTGTCGAAGGCAGATGCACTCATTGCCCGCAAAGGAAGCAGCACAACAAGGCGTGAGCGTCTGCTTGGTGAATGGTCGTAGAACAGTGCGTGGTGCAACGACAGCATTTGTAGGCACCTTTTGCTCTCATCATTGCTGGCGTTCGTCTCCACGAAATGCGTCCGGAGCACGCCGTTCTATAACGCGAGAGAGTGGATTTTTTACAGTTGTCGTCAGTTAACCGTGCGTGGCTGCTGCGTTCGCTGGAAAGAGCACTGCCGTCGTTATCCGGTGTGGTCTAGTGGCTAGGATACCTGGCTCTCACCCAGGAGGCCCGGGTTCGATTCCCGGTACCGGAATTGCGCGTTTTTGTTGCTCCTCTTATGCGACTTGTCTCGACTTTGCTCGACTGACGCTACGCTGACGCGTGCAGAAAGCTACGTTAAGTATGATTCACGGCAACACCTGACGGCGAGAGAGATGAAGCGTCTATCCACTTGTTATCCAGCCACATACCTGTAGTCAAGAGGCTTGGGGGACTGCAAGACATTGCCACGGAGGTGAATGCAGCTAACCACTGTAGTTAGTGTCCTGACAGCGCAGGCACGTTCATTTGCTCGTATACATGTGATGGAGACCGTGTCTGACACTGCTGTGGCGTACACCTTGGCCTAGGCTTTGCTGGGTATCGCCACTTGCATTCCAGCCAGCTGCCTTCGCGGGCGCCTCCGTGGCCATGGCCGTGATCGTCTAGTGGTTAGGACATTGCGTTGTGGCCGCAATAACCCAGGTTCGAATCCTGGTCACGGCAATTTTGAAAGTTTTGCCTTGCTGCCGTTGCAATGACGAGTACTCGAAATGACAGTACTCTCTTGATTTTTTTCACTCGTGTTCCGCAGGCCGCAGTTTGCACTACCACTTCATCCCCAACACGTAATGTCGCCTCCCAGAGCGCAGACGTCCGCTGCTCTCTGTAGTCGAAAAGGGCAGTTGTTTGAAGTGCGATGGATGAGCAGCCAGTCCCAGCAGAACAGGAAGCTGTGGCGTGCACTGTTTGTACAAATGCTAGGAACACTGGCGCACCAAGCAGCGCATGTAGCGTGGCCGAGCGCTTTAAGGCGCTGGTTTAAGGCACCAGTCTCTCTGTTGGCGCGGTTTCGAGTCCTGTAGCTGTCGGGGGTTTCGCTGTGATCGCGTTAACCTGCCGCTTTTTCTTCAAGTGTAACCTCCTTGAGCTCACATATGTTTGACACATGGAGCATTCTAGCTCCGCCTGACAGTTACAGCTACGATAATTTAGTGGTTACGGAAAGCCCAGGTTCGAAACCTGGTCACGGCACGAAAACGTCTCTTGACGCTGTCTCCTTAACTGCGACAGCTACAGACAAGTGGCGTCGCTACCATGCGGCGGGCACGGCTTTTTCTTGCTGTGGATGGCCTAAAGGGACGCTTCCAGTGGGAGAGCAGTGGAAATACATGCCAAGATACTTCCATTTCGAAGTGATCTTTGTAGTACAAAGGAAACGTTTTGCCGCTGCTGCTGCAACGGTAACGTGGCCGAGCGGTCTAAGGCGCTGGTTTTAGGCACCAGTCTCTTCGGAGGCGTGGGTTCGAATCCCACCGTTGCCACTTTTTACGTCTCATTTTTGTGCCGTTGCGGTGTGTTCTCGTGGGGTAGGACGCAGCTCTTGTGACGCGCGTGTTGTGTAGGTAGCGTGGCCGAGCGGTCTAAGGCGCTGGTGTCAGGCACCATTCTCTTCGGAGGCGTGGGTTCCAATCCCACAGCTGCCAAGCGTGTAATGTCTCCTGTGTCGAAGGCAGATGCACTCATTGCCCGCAAAGGAAGCAGCACAACAAGGCGTGAGCGTCTGCTTGGTGAATGGTCGTAGAACAGTGCGTGGTGCAACGACAGCATTTGTAGGCACCTTTTGCTCTCATCATTGCTGGCGTTCGTCTCCACGAAATGCGTCCGGAGCACGCCGTTCTATAACGCGAGAGAGTGGATTTTTTACAGTTGTCGTCAGTTAACCGTGCGTGGCTGCTGCGTTCGCTGGAAAGAGCACTGCCGTCGTTATCCGGTGTGGTCTAGTGGCTAGGATACCTGGCTCTCACCCAGGAGGCCCGGGTTCGATTCCCGGTACCGGAATTGCGCGTTTTTGTTGCTCCTCTTATGCGACTTGTCTCGACTTTGCTCGACTGACGCTACGCTGACGCGTGCAGAAAGCTACGTTAAGTATGATTCACGGCAACACCTGACGGCGAGAGAGATGAAGCGTCTATCCACTTGTTATCCAGCCACATACCTGTAGTCAAGAGGCTTGGGGGACTGCAAGACATTGCCACGGAGGTGAATGCAGCTAACCACTGTAGTTAGTGTCCTGACAGCGCAGGCACGTTCATTTGCTCGTATACATGTGATGGAGACCGTGTCTGACACTGCTGTGGCGTACACCTTGGCCTAGGCTTTGCTGGGTATCGCCACTTGCATTCCAGCCAGCTGCCTTCGCGGGCGCCTCCGTGGCCATGGCCGTGATCGTCTAGTGGTTAGGACATTGCGTTGTGGCCGCAATAACCCAGGTTCGAATCCTGGTCACGGCAATTTTGAAAGTTTTGCCTTGCTGCCGTTGCAATGACGAGTACTCGAAATGACAGTACTCTCTTGATTTTTTTCACTCGTGTTCCGCAGGCCGCAGTTTGCACTACCACTTCATCCCCAACACGTAATGTCGCCTCCCAGAGCGCAGACGTCCGCTGCTCTCTGTAGTCGAAAAGGGCAGTTGTTTGAAGTGCGATGGATGAGCAGCCAGTCCCAGCAGAACAGGAAGCTGTGGCGTGCACTGTTTGTACAAATGCTAGGAACACTGGCGCACCAAGCAGCGCATGTAGCGTGGCCGAGCGCTTTAAGGCGCTGGTTTAAGGCACCAGTCTCTCTGTTGGCGCGGTTTCGAGTCCTGTAGCTGTCGGGGGTTTCGCTGTGATCGCGTTAACCTGCCGCTTTTTCTTCAAGTGTAACCTCCTTGAGCTCACATATGTTTGACACATGGAGCATTCTAGCTCCGCCTGACAGTTACAGCTACGATAATTTAGTGGTTACGGAAAGCCCAGGTTCGAAACCTGGTCACGGCACGAAAACGTCTCTTGACGCTGTCTCCTTAACTGCGACAGCTACAGACAAGTGGCGTCGCTACCATGCGGCGGGCACGGCTTTTTCTTGCTGTGGATGGCCTAAAGGGACGCTTCCAGTGGGAGAGCAGTGGAAATACATGCCAAGATACTTCCATTTCGAAGTGATCTTTGTAGTACAAAGGAAACGTTTTGCCGCTGCTGCTGCAACGGTAACGTGGCCGAGCGGTCTAAGGCGCTGGTTTTAGGCACCAGTCTCTTCGGAGGCGTGGGTTCGAATCCCACCGTTGCCACTTTTTACGTCTCATTTTTGTGCCGTTGCGGTGTGTTCTCGTGGGGTAGGACGCAGCTCTTGTGACGCGCGTGTTGTGTAGGTAGCGTGGCCGAGCGGTCTAAGGCGCTGGTGTCAGGCACCATTCTCTTCGGAGGCGTGGGTTCCAATCCCACAGCTGCCAAGCGTGTAATGTCTCCTGTGTCGAAGGCAGATGCACTCATTGCCCGCAAAGGAAGCAGCACAACAAGGCGTGAGCGTCTGCTTGGTGAATGGTCGTAGAACAGTGCGTGGTGCAACGACAGCATTTGTAGGCACCTTTTGCTCTCATCATTGCTGGCGTTCGTCTCCACGAAATGCGTCCGGAGCACGCCGTTCTATAACGCGAGAGAGTGGATTTTTTACAGTTGTCGTCAGTTAACCGTGCGTGGCTGCTGCGTTCGCTGGAAAGAGCACTGCCGTCGTTATCCGGTGTGGTCTAGTGGCTAGGATACCTGGCTCTCACCCAGGAGGCCCGGGTTCGATTCCCGGTACCGGAATTGCGCGTTTTTGTTGCTCCTCTTATGCGACTTGTCTCGACTTTGCTCGACTGACGCTACGCTGACGCGTGCAGAAAGCTACGTTAAGTATGATTCACGGCAACACCTGACGGCGAGAGAGATGAAGCGTCTATCCACTTGTTATCCAGCCACATACCTGTAGTCAAGAGGCTTGGGGGACTGCAAGACATTGCCACGGAGGTGAATGCAGCTAACCACTGTAGTTAGTGTCCTGACAGCGCAGGCACGTTCATTTGCTCGTATACATGTGATGGAGACCGTGTCTGACACTGCTGTGGCGTACACCTTGGCCTAGGCTTTGCTGGGTATCGCCACTTGCATTCCAGCCAGCTGCCTTCGCGGGCGCCTCCGTGGCCATGGCCGTGATCGTCTAGTGGTTAGGACATTGCGTTGTGGCCGCAATAACCCAGGTTCGAATCCTGGTCACGGCAATTTTGAAAGTTTTGCCTTGCTGCCGTTGCAATGACGAGTACTCGAAATGACAGTACTCTCTTGATTTTTTTCACTCGTGTTCCGCAGGCCGCAGTTTGCACTACCACTTCATCCCCAACACGTAATGTCGCCTCCCAGAGCGCAGACGTCCGCTGCTCTCTGTAGTCGAAAAGGGCAGTTGTTTGAAGTGCGATGGATGAGCAGCCAGTCCCAGCAGAACAGGAAGCTGTGGCGTGCACTGTTTGTACAAATGCTAGGAACACTGGCGCACCAAGCAGCGCATGTAGCGTGGCCGAGCGCTTTAAGGCGCTGGTTTAAGGCACCAGTCTCTCTGTTGGCGCGGTTTCGAGTCCTGTAGCTGTCGGGGGTTTCGCTGTGATCGCGTTAACCTGCCGCTTTTTCTTCAAGTGTAACCTCCTTGAGCTCACATATGTTTGACACATGGAGCATTCTAGCTCCGCCTGACAGTTACAGCTACGATAATTTAGTGGTTACGGAAAGCCCAGGTTCGAAACCTGGTCACGGCACGAAAACGTCTCTTGACGCTGTCTCCTTAACTGCGACAGCTACAGACAAGTGGCGTCGCTACCATGCGGCGGGCACGGCTTTTTCTTGCTGTGGATGGCCTAAAGGGACGCTTCCAGTGGGAGAGCAGTGGAAATACATGCCAAGATACTTCCATTTCGAAGTGATCTTTGTAGTACAAAGGAAACGTTTTGCCGCTGCTGCTGCAACGGTAACGTGGCCGAGCGGTCTAAGGCGCTGGTTTTAGGCACCAGTCTCTTCGGAGGCGTGGGTTCGAATCCCACCGTTGCCACTTTTTACGTCTCATTTTTGTGCCGTTGCGGTGTGTTCTCGTGGGGTAGGACGCAGCTCTTGTGACGCGCGTGTTGTGTAGGTAGCGTGGCCGAGCGGTCTAAGGCGCTGGTGTCAGGCACCATTCTCTTCGGAGGCGTGGGTTCCAATCCCACAGCTGCCAAGCGTGTAATGTCTCCTGTGTCGAAGGCAGATGCACTCATTGCCCGCAAAGGAAGCAGCACAACAAGGCGTGAGCGTCTGCTTGGTGAATGGTCGTAGAACAGTGCGTGGTGCAACGACAGCATTTGTAGGCACCTTTTGCTCTCATCATTGCTGGCGTTCGTCTCCACGAAATGCGTCCGGAGCACGCCGTTCTATAACGCGAGAGAGTGGATTTTTTACAGTTGTCGTCAGTTAACCGTGCGTGGCTGCTGCGTTCGCTGGAAAGAGCACTGCCGTCGTTATCCGGTGTGGTCTAGTGGCTAGGATACCTGGCTCTCACCCAGGAGGCCCGGGTTCGATTCCCGGTACCGGAATTGCGCGTTTTTGTTGCTCCTCTTATGCGACTTGTCTCGACTTTGCTCGACTGACGCTACGCTGACGCGTGCAGAAAGCTACGTTAAGTATGATTCACGGCAACACCTGACGGCGAGAGAGATGAAGCGTCTATCCACTTGTTATCCAGCCACATACCTGTAGTCAAGAGGCTTGGGGGACTTCAAGACATTGCCACGGAGGTGAATGCAGCTAACCACTGTAGTTAGTGTCCTGACAGCGCAGGCACGTTCATTTGCTCGTATACATGTGATGGAGACCGTGTCTGACACTGCTGTGGCGTACACCTTGGCCTAGGCTTTGCTGGGTATCGCCACTTGCATTCCAGCCAGCTGCCTTCGCGGGCGCCTCCGTGGCCATGGCCGTGATCGTCTAGTGGTTAGGACATTGCGTTGTGGCCGCAATAACCCAGGTTCGAATCCTGGTCACGGCAATTTTGAAAGTTTTGCCTTGCTGCCGTTGCAATGACGAGTACTCGAAATGACAGTACTCTCTTGATTTTTTTCACTCGTGTTCCGCAGGCCGCAGTTTGCACTACCACTTCATCCCCAACACGTAATGTCGCCTCCCAGAGCGCAGACGTCCGCTGCTCTCTGTAGTCGAAAAGGGCAGTTGTTTGAAGTGCGATGGATGAGCAGCCAGTCCCAGCAGAACAGGAAGCTGTGGCGTGCACTGTTTGTACAAATGCTAGGAACACTGGCGCACCAAGCAGCGCATGTAGCGTGGCCGAGCGCTTTAAGGCGCTGGTTTAAGGCACCAGTCTCTCTGTTGGCGCGGTTTCGAGTCCTGTAGCTGTCGGGGGTTTCGCTGTGATCGCGTTAACCTGCCGCTTTTTCTTCAAGTGTAACCTCCTTGAGCTCACATATGTTTGACACATGGAGCATTCTAGCTCCGCCTGACAGTTACAGCTACGATAATTTAGTGGTTACGGAAAGCCCAGGTTCGAAACCTGGTCACGGCACGAAAACGTCTCTTGACGCTGTCTCCTTAACTGCGACAGCTACAGACAAGTGGCGTCGCTACCATGCGGCGGGCACGGCTTTTTCTTGCTGTGGATGGCCTAAAGGGACGCTTCCAGTGGAGAGAGCAGTGGAAATACATGCCAAGATACTTCCATTTCGAAGTGATCTTTGTAGTACAAAGGAAACGTTTTGCCGCTGCTGCTGCAACGGTAACGTGGCCGAGCGGTCTAAGGCGCTGGTTTTAGGCACCAGTCTCTTCGGAGGCGTGGGTTCGAATCCCACCGTTGCCACTTTTTACGTCTCATTTTTGTGCCGTTGCGGTGTGTTCTCGTGGGGTAGGACGCAGCTCTTGTGACGCGCGTGTTGTGTAGGTAGCGTGGCCGAGCGGTCTAAGGCGCTGGTGTCAGGCACCATTCTCTTCGGAGGCGTGGGTTCCAATCCCACAGCTGCCAAGCGTGTAATGTCTCCTGTGTCGAAGGCAGATGCACTCATTGCCCGCAAAGGAAGCAGCACAACAAGGCGTGAGCGTCTGCTTGGTGAATGGTCGTAGAACAGTGCGTGGTGCAACGACAGCATTTGTAGGCACCTTTTGCTCTCATCATTGCTGGCGTTCGTCTCCACGAAATGCGTCCGGAGCACGCCGTTCTATAACGCGAGAGAGTGGATTTTTTACAGTTGTCGTCAGTTAACCGTGCGTGGCTGCTGCGTTCGCTGGAAAGAGCACTGCCGTCGTTATCCGGTGTGGTCTAGTGGCTAGGATACCTGGCTCTCACCCAGGAGGCCCGGGTTCGATTCCCGGTACCGGAATTGCGCGTTTTTGTTGCTCCTCTTATGCGACTTGTCTCGACTTTGCTCGACTGACGCTACGCTGACGCGTGCAGAAAGCTACGTTAAGTATGATTCACGGCAACACCTGACGGCGAGAGAGATGAAGCGTCTATCCACTTGTTATCCAGCCACATACCTGTAGTCAAGAGGCTTGGGGGACTTCAAGACATTGCCACGGAGGTGAATGCAGCTAACCACTGTAGTTAGTGTCCTGACAGCGCAGGCACGTTCATTTGCTCGTATACATGTGATGGAGACCGTGTCTGACACTGCTGTGGCGTACACCTTGGCCTAGGCTTTGCTGGGTATCGCCACTTGCATTCCAGCCAGCTGCCTTCGCGGGCGCCTCCGTGGCCATGGCCGTGATCGTCTAGTGGTTAGGACATTGCGTTGTGGCCGCAATAACCCAGGTTCGAATCCTGGTCACGGCAATTTTGAAAGTTTTGCCTTGCTGCCGTTGCAATGACGAGTACTCGAAATGACAGTACTCTCTTGATTTTTTTCACTCGTGTTCCGCAGGCCGCAGTTTGCACTACCACTTCATCCCCAACACGTAATGTCGCCTCCCAGAGCGCAGACGTCCGCTGCTCTCTGTAGTCGAAAAGGGCAGTTGTTTGAAGTGCGATGGATGAGCAGCCAGTCCCAGCAGAACAGGAAGCTGTGGCGTGCACTGTTTGTACAAATGCTAGGAACACTGGCGCACCAAGCAGCGCATGTAGCGTGGCCGAGCGCTTTAAGGCGCTGGTTTAAGGCACCAGTCTCTCTGTTGGCGCGGTTTCGAGTCCTGTAGCTGTCGGGGGTTTTCGCTGTGATCGCGTTAACCTGCCGCTTTTTCTTCAAGTGTAACCTCCTTGAGCTCACATATGTTTGACACATGGAGCATTCTAGCTCCGCCTGACAGTTACAGCTACGATAATTTAGTGGTTACGGAAAGCCCAGGTTCGAAACCTGGTCACGGCACGAAAACGTCTCTTGACGCTGTCTCCTTAACTGCGACAGCTACAGACAGTGGCGTCGCTTACCATGCGGCGGGCACGGCTTTTTCTTGCTGTGGATGGCCTAAAGGGACGCCTTCCAGTGGGAGAGCAGTGGAATACATGCCAAGATACTTCCATTTCGAAGTGATCTTTGTAGTACAAAGGAAACGTTTTGCCGCTGCTGCTGCAACGGTAACGTGGCCGAGCGGTCTAAGGCGCTGGTTTTAGGCACCAGTCTCTTCGGAGGCGTGGTTCGATCCCACCGTTGCCACTTTTTACGTCTCATTTTTGTGCCGTTGCGGTGTGTTCTCGTGGGGTAGGACGCAGCTCTTGTGACGCGCGTGTTGTGTAGGTAGCGTGGCCGAGCGGTCTAAGGCGCTGGTGTCAGGCACCATTCCTCTTCGGAGGCGTGGGTTCCAATCCCACAGCTGCCAAGCGTGTAATGTCTCCTGTGTCGAAGGCAGATGCACTCATTGCCCGCAAAGGAAGCAGCACAACAAGGCGTGAGCGTCTGCTTGGTGAAT
>NW_026047991.1:0-27487 GCF_023864345.2 Schistocerca serialis cubense
CGAATGCACTGCAAATTACGCAAACACCTCGTCTGAGGCGAGGCGAGGCGAGGCGAGGCGAGGAAGCTCACATCGCCAGCAGTGGCGCCCTCCAACAAGACACTGCCACACCCCGCACAGGCCTTACGCCGGTCGGCCGCGCGCCAGCCCTCCTGCGCTGGACACCAGGAACAAGATGCGTCTTCCGCGAGTGTCGAAGGCTGCACGCGCCAAGCGGATGACAGGAGGTGCAACGAGAAGCTGCGCGTCTCACACACACGGCGGCGCGCCCGCTAATTCGGCAGTCGCTCTGCTGGCACGTCGGATTGCGGAAGGAAGTGCTTACAATTACAATTCTGTTCGTGTTTTATGTTGTAAAGTTGTTAGCTTGTAACGATGTAATGTTAATAAATAAATTCATAAATCTCCAAAAAAAAAAAAAAAATACACGAAGCGCGTCCTTCCGGCTCATAAGTTTTGGATCTCAGGATTGCGTTCGCGCTAACGTGACGAATTGTCAATAAAAAAAAATGCGGCTGCTTTCGACCGAAAAGTATGATTTTGTGTGTGTTGGGATAAGAACCGAATGCGAATTCTTCCATGCGCCTACATTATATGGGCGCCAACGGCCATACCATGTTGAATACACCGGTTCTCGTCCGATCACCGAAGTTAAACAACATCGGGCGTGGTTAGTACTTGGATGGGTGACCACCTGGGAACACCACGTGCTGTTGGCTCCCTTTCATTTACTTTTTTTTTTATACCGCCCTCTTTCCATACCACCGTTCTGTTGTGACAAAGATTCTTGCTTAAGCATTTTAATCTACTGTAATGACCATAAGGTGCGAAATTGCAGTAAATATCTCAGTTTGAGGGAGAATGTGCTAACCAAGTTCGCCAGGAAGTCTTTGAAAACGACAAAACAGTACGAATCGGCAGATGTGTTCTGAAATACGTCAGGGCCTGTTGTTGTGTAGCGGTGTACAATTCCTACTTCGATATGTAATTATAAATTTATTCTTTAGTCGTCTCGTCTCGTCTCCTCATCTCCTGCAGACGTTTCTTGTGCTTGCGCTGTTATATGGGCCACGACCCGAGCGGCAGCGAGCGGCAGTCGAGCAAAGTCGGGACAAGTCGGGACGGGGACAGGGACAGGAATGGTGCGAATGCACTGCAAATTACGCAAACACCTCGTCTGAGGCGAGGCGAGGCGAGGCGAGGCGAGGAAGCTCACATCGCCAGCAGTGGCGCCCTCCAACAAGACACTGCCACACCCCGCACAGGCCTTACGCCGGTCGGCCGCGCGCCAGCCCTCCTGCGCTGGACACCAGGAACAAGATGCGTCTTCCGCGAGTGTCGAAGGCTGCACGCGCCAAGCGGATGACAGGAGGTGCAACGAGAAGCTGCGCGTCTCACACACACGGCGGCGCGCCCGCTAATTCGGCAGTCGCTCTGCTGGCACGTCGGATTGCGGAAGGAAGTGCTTACAATTACAATTCTGTTCGTGTTTTATGTTGTAAAGTTGTTAGCTTGTAACGATGTAATGTTAATAAATAAATTCATAAATCTCCAAAAAAAAAAAAAAATACACGAAGCGCGTCCTTCCGGCTCATAAGTTTTGGATCTCAGGATTGCGTTCGCGCTAACGTGACGAATTGTCAATAAAAAAAAATGCGGCTGCTTTCGACCGAAAAGTATGATTTTGTGTGTGTTGGGATAAGAACCGAATGCGAATTCTTCCATGCGCCTACATTATATGGGCGCCAACGGCCATACCATGTTGAATACACCGGTTCTCGTCCGATCACCGAAGTTAAACAACATCGGGCGTGGTTAGTACTTGGATGGGTGACCACCTGGGAACACCACGTGCTGTTGGCTCCCTTTCATTTACTTTTTTTTTTATACCGCCCTCTTTCCATACCACCGTTCTGTTGTGACAAAGATTCTTGCTTAAGCATTTTAATCTACTGTAATGACCATAAGGTGCGAAATTGCAGTAAATATCTCAGTTTGAGGGAGAATGTGCTAACCAAGTTCGCCAGGAAGTCTTTGAAAACGACAAAACAGTACGAATCGGCAGATGTGTTCTGAAATACGTCAGGGCCTGTTGTTGTGTAGCGGTGTACAATTCCTACTTCGATATGTAATTATAAATTTATTCTTTAGTCGTCTCGTCTCGTCTCCTCATCTCCTGCAGACGTTTCTTGTGCTTGCGCTGTTATATGGGCCACGACCCGAGCGGCAGCGAGCGGCAGTCGAGCAAAGTCGGGACAAGTCGGGACGGGGACAGGGACAGGAATGGTGCGAATGCACTGCAAATTACGCAAACACCTCGTCTGAGGCGAGGCGAGGCGAGGCGAGGCGAGGAAGCTCACATCGCCAGCAGTGGCGCCCTCCAACAAGACACTGCCACACCCCGCACAGGCCTTACGCCGGTCGGCCGCGCGCCAGCCCTCCTGCGCTGGACACCAGGAACAAGATGCGTCTTCCGCGAGTGTCGAAGGCTGCACGCGCCAAGCGGATGACAGGAGGTGCAACGAGAAGCTGCGCGTCTCACACACACGGCGGCGCGCCCGCTAATTCGGCAGTCGCTCTGCTGGCACGTCGGATTGCGGAAGGAAGTGCTTACAATTACAATTCTGTTCGTGTTTTATGTTGTAAAGTTGTTAGCTTGTAACGATGTAATGTTAATAAATAAATTCATAAATCTCCAAAAAAAAAAAAAAAATACACGAAGCGCGTCCTTCCGGCTCATAAGTTTTGGATCTCAGGATTGCGTTCGCGCTAACGTGACGAATTGTCAATAAAAAAAAATGCGGCTGCTTTCGACCGAAAAGTATGATTTTGTGTGTGTTGGGATAAGAACCGAATGCGAATTCTTCCATGCGCCTACATTATATGGGCGCCAACGGCCATACCATGTTGAATACACCGGTTCTCGTCCGATCACCGAAGTTAAACAACATCGGGCGTGGTTAGTACTTGGATGGGTGACCACCTGGGAACACCACGTGCTGTTGGCTCCCTTTCATTTACTTTTTTTTTTATACCGCCCTCTTTCCATACCACCGTTCTGTTGTGACAAAGATTCTTGCTTAAGCATTTTAATCTACTGTAATGACCATAAGGTGCGAAATTGCAGTAAATATCTCAGTTTGAGGGAGAATGTGCTAACCAAGTTCGCCAGGAAGTCTTTGAAAACGACAAAACAGTACGAATCGGCAGATGTGTTCTGAAATACGTCAGGGCCTGTTGTTGTGTAGCGGTGTACAATTCCTACTTCGATATGTAATTATAAATTTATTCTTTAGTCGTCTCGTCTCGTCTCCTCATCTCCTGCAGACGTTTCTTGTGCTTGCGCTGTTATATGGGCCACGACCCGAGCGGCAGCGAGCGGCAGTCGAGCAAAGTCGGGACAAGTCGGGACGGGGACAGGGACAGGAATGGTGCGAATGCACTGCAAATTACGCAAACACCTCGTCTGAGGCGAGGCGAGGCGAGGCGAGGCGAGGAAGCTCACATCGCCAGCAGTGGCGCCCTCCAACAAGACACTGCCACACCCCGCACAGGCCTTACGCCGGTCGGCCGCGCGCCAGCCCTCCTGCGCTGGACACCAGGAACAAGATGCGTCTTCCGCGAGTGTCGAAGGCTGCACGCGCCAAGCGGATGACAGGAGGTGCAACGAGAAGCTGCGCGTCTCACACACACGGCGGCGCGCCCGCTAATTCGGCAGTCGCTCTGCTGGCACGTCGGATTGCGGAAGGAAGTGCTTACAATTACAATTCTGTTCGTGTTTTATGTTGTAAAGTTGTTAGCTTGTAACGATGTAATGTTAATAAATAAATTCATAAATCTCCAAAAAAAAAAAAAAAATACACGAAGCGCGTCCTTCCGGCTCATAAGTTTTGGATCTCAGGATTGCGTTCGCGCTAACGTGACGAATTGTCAATAAAAAAAAATGCGGCTGCTTTCGACCGAAAAGTATGATTTTGTGTGTGTTGGGATAAGAACCGAATGCGAATTCTTCCATGCGCCTACATTATATGGGCGCCAACGGCCATACCATGTTGAATACACCGGTTCTCGTCCGATCACCGAAGTTAAACAACATCGGGCGTGGTTAGTACTTGGATGGGTGACCACCTGGGAACACCACGTGCTGTTGGCTCCCTTTCATTTACTTTTTTTTTTATACCGCCCTCTTTCCATACCACCGTTCTGTTGTGACAAAGATTCTTGCTTAAGCATTTTAATCTACTGTAATGACCATAAGGTGCGAAATTGCAGTAAATATCTCAGTTTGAGGGAGAATGTGCTAACCAAGTTCGCCAGGAAGTCTTTGAAAACGACAAAACAGTACGAATCGGCAGATGTGTTCTGAAATACGTCAGGGCCTGTTGTTGTGTAGCGGTGTACAATTCCTACTTCGATATGTAATTATAAATTTATTCTTTAGTCGTCTCGTCTCGTCTCCTCATCTCCTGCAGACGTTTCTTGTGCTTGCGCTGTTATATGGGCCACGACCCGAGCGGCAGCGAGCGGCAGTCGAGCAAAGTCGGGACAAGTCGGGACGGGGACAGGGACAGGAATGGTGCGAATGCACTGCAAATTACGCAAACACCTCGTCTGAGGCGAGGCGAGGCGAGGCGAGGCGAGGAAGCTCACATCGCCAGCAGTGGCGCCCTCCAACAAGACACTGCCACACCCCGCACAGGCCTTACGCCGGTCGGCCGCGCGCCAGCCCTCCTGCGCTGGACACCAGGAACAAGATGCGTCTTCCGCGAGTGTCGAAGGCTGCACGCGCCAAGCGGATGACAGGAGGTGCAACGAGAAGCTGCGCGTCTCACACACACGGCGGCGCGCCCGCTAATTCGGCAGTCGCTCTGCTGGCACGTCGGATTGCGGAAGGAAGTGCTTACAATTACAATTCTGTTCGTGTTTTATGTTGTAAAGTTGTTAGCTTGTAACGATGTAATGTTAATAAATAAATTCATAAATCTCCAAAAAAAAAAAAAAAATACACGAAGCGCGTCCTTCCGGCTCATAAGTTTTGGATCTCAGGATTGCGTTCGCGCTAACGTGACGAATTGTCAATAAAAAAAAATGCGGCTGCTTTCGACCGAAAAGTATGATTTTGTGTGTGTTGGGATAAGAACCGAATGCGAATTCTTCCATGCGCCTACATTATATGGGCGCCAACGGCCATACCATGTTGAATACACCGGTTCTCGTCCGATCACCGAAGTTAAACAACATCGGGCGTGGTTAGTACTTGGATGGGTGACCACCTGGGAACACCACGTGCTGTTGGCTCCCTTTCATTTACTTTTTTTTTTATACCGCCCTCTTTCCATACCACCGTTCTGTTGTGACAAAGATTCTTGCTTAAGCATTTTAATCTACTGTAATGACCATAAGGTGCGAAATTGCAGTAAATATCTCAGTTTGAGGGAGAATGTGCTAACCAAGTTCGCCAGGAAGTCTTTGAAAACGACAAAACAGTACGAATCGGCAGATGTGTTCTGAAATACGTCAGGGCCTGTTGTTGTGTAGCGGTGTACAATTCCTACTTCGATATGTAATTATAAATTTATTCTTTAGTCGTCTCGTCTCGTCTCCTCATCTCCTGCAGACGTTTCTTGTGCTTGCGCTGTTATATGGGCCACGACCCGAGCGGCAGCGAGCGGCAGTCGAGCAAAGTCGGGACAAGTCGGGACGGGGACAGGGACAGGAATGGTGCGAATGCACTGCAAATTACGCAAACACCTCGTCTGAGGCGAGGCGAGGCGAGGCGAGGCGAGGAAGCTCACATCGCCAGCAGTGGCGCCCTCCAACAAGACACTGCCACACCCCGCACAGGCCTTACGCCGGTCGGCCGCGCGCCAGCCCTCCTGCGCTGGACACCAGGAACAAGATGCGTCTTCCGCGAGTGTCGAAGGCTGCACGCGCCAAGCGGATGACAGGAGGTGCAACGAGAAGCTGCGCGTCTCACACACACGGCGGCGCGCCCGCTAATTCGGCAGTCGCTCTGCTGGCACGTCGGATTGCGGAAGGAAGTGCTTACAATTACAATTCTGTTCGTGTTTTATGTTGTAAAGTTGTTAGCTTGTAACGATGTAATGTTAATAAATAAATTCATAAATCTCCAAAAAAAAAAAAAAAATACACGAAGCGCGTCCTTCCGGCTCATAAGTTTTGGATCTCAGGATTGCGTTCGCGCTAACGTGACGAATTGTCAATAAAAAAAAATGCGGCTGCTTTCGACCGAAAAGTATGATTTTGTGTGTGTTGGGATAAGAACCGAATGCGAATTCTTCCATGCGCCTACATTATATGGGCGCCAACGGCCATACCATGTTGAATACACCGGTTCTCGTCCGATCACCGAAGTTAAACAACATCGGGCGTGGTTAGTACTTGGATGGGTGACCACCTGGGAACACCACGTGCTGTTGGCTCCCTTTCATTTACTTTTTTTTTTATACCGCCCTCTTTCCATACCACCGTTCTGTTGTGACAAAGATTCTTGCTTAAGCATTTTAATCTACTGTAATGACCATAAGGTGCGAAATTGCAGTAAATATCTCAGTTTGAGGGAGAATGTGCTAACCAAGTTCGCCAGGAAGTCTTTGAAAACGACAAAACAGTACGAATCGGCAGATGTGTTCTGAAATACGTCAGGGCCTGTTGTTGTGTAGCGGTGTACAATTCCTACTTCGATATGTAATTATAAATTTATTCTTTAGTCGTCTCGTCTCGTCTCCTCATCTCCTGCAGACGTTTCTTGTGCTTGCGCTGTTATATGGGCCACGACCCGAGCGGCAGCGAGCGGCAGTCGAGCAAAGTCGGGACAAGTCGGGACGGGGACAGGGACAGGAATGGTGCGAATGCACTGCAAATTACGCAAACACCTCGTCTGAGGCGAGGCGAGGCGAGGCGAGGCGAGGAAGCTCACATCGCCAGCAGTGGCGCCCTCCAACAAGACACTGCCACACCCCGCACAGGCCTTACGCCGGTCGGCCGCGCGCCAGCCCTCCTGCGCTGGACACCAGGAACAAGATGCGTCTTCCGCGAGTGTCGAAGGCTGCACGCGCCAAGCGGATGACAGGAGGTGCAACGAGAAGCTGCGCGTCTCACACACACGGCGGCGCGCCCGCTAATTCGGCAGTCGCTCTGCTGGCACGTCGGATTGCGGAAGGAAGTGCTTACAATTACAATTCTGTTCGTGTTTTATGTTGTAAAGTTGTTAGCTTGTAACGATGTAATGTTAATAAATAAATTCATAAATCTCCAAAAAAAAAAAAAAAATACACGAAGCGCGTCCTTCCGGCTCATAAGTTTTGGATCTCAGGATTGCGTTCGCGCTAACGTGACGAATTGTCAATAAAAAAAAATGCGGCTGCTTTCGACCGAAAAGTATGATTTTGTGTGTGTTGGGATAAGAACCGAATGCGAATTCTTCCATGCGCCTACATTATATGGGCGCCAACGGCCATACCATGTTGAATACACCGGTTCTCGTCCGATCACCGAAGTTAAACAACATCGGGCGTGGTTAGTACTTGGATGGGTGACCACCTGGGAACACCACGTGCTGTTGGCTCCCTTTCATTTACTTTTTTTTTTATACCGCCCTCTTTCCATACCACCGTTCTGTTGTGACAAAGATTCTTGCTTAAGCATTTTAATCTACTGTAATGACCATAAGGTGCGAAATTGCAGTAAATATCTCAGTTTGAGGGAGAATGTGCTAACCAAGTTCGCCAGGAAGTCTTTGAAAACGACAAAACAGTACGAATCGGCAGATGTGTTCTGAAATACGTCAGGGCCTGTTGTTGTGTAGCGGTGTACAATTCCTACTTCGATATGTAATTATAAATTTATTCTTTAGTCGTCTCGTCTCGTCTCCTCATCTCCTGCAGACGTTTCTTGTGCTTGCGCTGTTATATGGGCCACGACCCGAGCGGCAGCGAGCGGCAGTCGAGCAAAGTCGGGACAAGTCGGGACGGGGACAGGGACAGGAATGGTGCGAATGCACTGCAAATTACGCAAACACCTCGTCTGAGGCGAGGCGAGGCGAGGCGAGGCGAGGAAGCTCACATCGCCAGCAGTGGCGCCCTCCAACAAGACACTGCCACACCCCGCACAGGCCTTACGCCGGTCGGCCGCGCGCCAGCCCTCCTGCGCTGGACACCAGGAACAAGATGCGTCTTCCGCGAGTGTCGAAGGCTGCACGCGCCAAGCGGATGACAGGAGGTGCAACGAGAAGCTGCGCGTCTCACACACACGGCGGCGCGCCCGCTAATTCGGCAGTCGCTCTGCTGGCACGTCGGATTGCGGAAGGAAGTGCTTACAATTACAATTCTGTTCGTGTTTTATGTTGTAAAGTTGTTAGCTTGTAACGATGTAATGTTAATAAATAAATTCATAAATCTCCAAAAAAAAAAAAAAAATACACGAAGCGCGTCCTTCCGGCTCATAAGTTTTGGATCTCAGGATTGCGTTCGCGCTAACGTGACGAATTGTCAATAAAAAAAAATGCGGCTGCTTTCGACCGAAAAGTATGATTTTGTGTGTGTTGGGATAAGAACCGAATGCGAATTCTTCCATGCGCCTACATTATATGGGCGCCAACGGCCATACCATGTTGAATACACCGGTTCTCGTCCGATCACCGAAGTTAAACAACATCGGGCGTGGTTAGTACTTGGATGGGTGACCACCTGGGAACACCACGTGCTGTTGGCTCCCTTTCATTTACTTTTTTTTTTATACCGCCCTCTTTCCATACCACCGTTCTGTTGTGACAAAGATTCTTGCTTAAGCATTTTAATCTACTGTAATGACCATAAGGTGCGAAATTGCAGTAAATATCTCAGTTTGAGGGAGAATGTGCTAACCAAGTTCGCCAGGAAGTCTTTGAAAACGACAAAACAGTACGAATCGGCAGATGTGTTCTGAAATACGTCAGGGCCTGTTGTTGTGTAGCGGTGTACAATTCCTACTTCGATATGTAATTATAAATTTATTCTTTAGTCGTCTCGTCTCGTCTCCTCATCTCCTGCAGACGTTTCTTGTGCTTGCGCTGTTATATGGGCCACGACCCGAGCGGCAGCGAGCGGCAGTCGAGCAAAGTCGGGACAAGTCGGGACGGGGACAGGGACAGGAATGGTGCGAATGCACTGCAAATTACGCAAACACCTCGTCTGAGGCGAGGCGAGGCGAGGCGAGGCGAGGAAGCTCACATCGCCAGCAGTGGCGCCCTCCAACAAGACACTGCCACACCCCGCACAGGCCTTACGCCGGTCGGCCGCGCGCCAGCCCTCCTGCGCTGGACACCAGGAACAAGATGCGTCTTCCGCGAGTGTCGAAGGCTGCACGCGCCAAGCGGATGACAGGAGGTGCAACGAGAAGCTGCGCGTCTCACACACACGGCGGCGCGCCCGCTAATTCGGCAGTCGCTCTGCTGGCACGTCGGATTGCGGAAGGAAGTGCTTACAATTACAATTCTGTTCGTGTTTTATGTTGTAAAGTTGTTAGCTTGTAACGATGTAATGTTAATAAATAAATTCATAAATCTCCAAAAAAAAAAAAAAAATACACGAAGCGCGTCCTTCCGGCTCATAAGTTTTGGATCTCAGGATTGCGTTCGCGCTAACGTGACGAATTGTCAATAAAAAAAAATGCGGCTGCTTTCGACCGAAAAGTATGATTTTGTGTGTGTTGGGATAAGAACCGAATGCGAATTCTTCCATGCGCCTACATTATATGGGCGCCAACGGCCATACCATGTTGAATACACCGGTTCTCGTCCGATCACCGAAGTTAAACAACATCGGGCGTGGTTAGTACTTGGATGGGTGACCACCTGGGAACACCACGTGCTGTTGGCTCCCTTTCATTTACTTTTTTTTTTATACCGCCCTCTTTCCATACCACCGTTCTGTTGTGACAAAGATTCTTGCTTAAGCATTTTAATCTACTGTAATGACCATAAGGTGCGAAATTGCAGTAAATATCTCAGTTTGAGGGAGAATGTGCTAACCAAGTTCGCCAGGAAGTCTTTGAAAACGACAAAACAGTACGAATCGGCAGATGTGTTCTGAAATACGTCAGGGCCTGTTGTTGTGTAGCGGTGTACAATTCCTACTTCGATATGTAATTATAAATTTATTCTTTAGTCGTCTCGTCTCGTCTCCTCATCTCCTGCAGACGTTTCTTGTGCTTGCGCTGTTATATGGGCCACGACCCGAGCGGCAGCGAGCGGCAGTCGAGCAAAGTCGGGACAAGTCGGGACGGGGACAGGGACAGGAATGGTGCGAATGCACTGCAAATTACGCAAACACCTCGTCTGAGGCGAGGCGAGGCGAGGCGAGGCGAGGAAGCTCACATCGCCAGCAGTGGCGCCCTCCAACAAGACACTGCCACACCCCGCACAGGCCTTACGCCGGTCGGCCGCGCGCCAGCCCTCCTGCGCTGGACACCAGGAACAAGATGCGTCTTCCGCGAGTGTCGAAGGCTGCACGCGCCAAGCGGATGACAGGAGGTGCAACGAGAAGCTGCGCGTCTCACACACACGGCGGCGCGCCCGCTAATTCGGCAGTCGCTCTGCTGGCACGTCGGATTGCGGAAGGAAGTGCTTACAATTACAATTCTGTTCGTGTTTTATGTTGTAAAGTTGTTAGCTTGTAACGATGTAATGTTAATAAATAAATTCATAAATCTCCAAAAAAAAAAAAAAAATACACGAAGCGCGTCCTTCCGGCTCATAAGTTTTGGATCTCAGGATTGCGTTCGCGCTAACGTGACGAATTGTCAATAAAAAAAAATGCGGCTGCTTTCGACCGAAAAGTATGATTTTGTGTGTGTTGGGATAAGAACCGAATGCGAATTCTTCCATGCGCCTACATTATATGGGCGCCAACGGCCATACCATGTTGAATACACCGGTTCTCGTCCGATCACCGAAGTTAAACAACATCGGGCGTGGTTAGTACTTGGATGGGTGACCACCTGGGAACACCACGTGCTGTTGGCTCCCTTTCATTTACTTTTTTTTTTATACCGCCCTCTTTCCATACCACCGTTCTGTTGTGACAAAGATTCTTGCTTAAGCATTTTAATCTACTGTAATGACCATAAGGTGCGAAATTGCAGTAAATATCTCAGTTTGAGGGAGAATGTGCTAACCAAGTTCGCCAGGAAGTCTTTGAAAACGACAAAACAGTACGAATCGGCAGATGTGTTCTGAAATACGTCAGGGCCTGTTGTTGTGTAGCGGTGTACAATTCCTACTTCGATATGTAATTATAAATTTATTCTTTAGTCGTCTCGTCTCGTCTCCTCATCTCCTGCAGACGTTTCTTGTGCTTGCGCTGTTATATGGGCCACGACCCGAGCGGCAGCGAGCGGCAGTCGAGCAAAGTCGGGACAAGTCGGGACGGGGACAGGGACAGGAATGGTGCGAATGCACTGCAAATTACGCAAACACCTCGTCTGAGGCGAGGCGAGGCGAGGCGAGGCGAGGAAGCTCACATCGCCAGCAGTGGCGCCCTCCAACAAGACACTGCCACACCCCGCACAGGCCTTACGCCGGTCGGCCGCGCGCCAGCCCTCCTGCGCTGGACACCAGGAACAAGATGCGTCTTCCGCGAGTGTCGAAGGCTGCACGCGCCAAGCGGATGACAGGAGGTGCAACGAGAAGCTGCGCGTCTCACACACACGGCGGCGCGCCCGCTAATTCGGCAGTCGCTCTGCTGGCACGTCGGATTGCGGAAGGAAGTGCTTACAATTACAATTCTGTTCGTGTTTTATGTTGTAAAGTTGTTAGCTTGTAACGATGTAATGTTAATAAATAAATTCATAAATCTCCAAAAAAAAAAAAAAAATACACGAAGCGCGTCCTTCCGGCTCATAAGTTTTGGATCTCAGGATTGCGTTCGCGCTAACGTGACGAATTGTCAATAAAAAAAAATGCGGCTGCTTTCGACCGAAAAGTATGATTTTGTGTGTGTTGGGATAAGAACCGAATGCGAATTCTTCCATGCGCCTACATTATATGGGCGCCAACGGCCATACCATGTTGAATACACCGGTTCTCGTCCGATCACCGAAGTTAAACAACATCGGGCGTGGTTAGTACTTGGATGGGTGACCACCTGGGAACACCACGTGCTGTTGGCTCCCTTTCATTTACTTTTTTTTTTATACCGCCCTCTTTCCATACCACCGTTCTGTTGTGACAAAGATTCTTGCTTAAGCATTTTAATCTACTGTAATGACCATAAGGTGCGAAATTGCAGTAAATATCTCAGTTTGAGGGAGAATGTGCTAACCAAGTTCGCCAGGAAGTCTTTGAAAACGACAAAACAGTACGAATCGGCAGATGTGTTCTGAAATACGTCAGGGCCTGTTGTTGTGTAGCGGTGTACAATTCCTACTTCGATATGTAATTATAAATTTATTCTTTAGTCGTCTCGTCTCGTCTCCTCATCTCCTGCAGACGTTTCTTGTGCTTGCGCTGTTATATGGGCCACGACCCGAGCGGCAGCGAGCGGCAGTCGAGCAAAGTCGGGACAAGTCGGGACGGGGACAGGGACAGGAATGGTGCGAATGCACTGCAAATTACGCAAACACCTCGTCTGAGGCGAGGCGAGGCGAGGCGAGGCGAGGAAGCTCACATCGCCAGCAGTGGCGCCCTCCAACAAGACACTGCCACACCCCGCACAGGCCTTACGCCGGTCGGCCGCGCGCCAGCCCTCCTGCGCTGGACACCAGGAACAAGATGCGTCTTCCGCGAGTGTCGAAGGCTGCACGCGCCAAGCGGATGACAGGAGGTGCAACGAGAAGCTGCGCGTCTCACACACACGGCGGCGCGCCCGCTAATTCGGCAGTCGCTCTGCTGGCACGTCGGATTGCGGAAGGAAGTGCTTACAATTACAATTCTGTTCGTGTTTTATGTTGTAAAGTTGTTAGCTTGTAACGATGTAATGTTAATAAATAAATTCATAAATCTCCAAAAAAAAAAAAAAAATACACGAAGCGCGTCCTTCCGGCTCATAAGTTTTGGATCTCAGGATTGCGTTCGCGCTAACGTGACGAATTGTCAATAAAAAAAAATGCGGCTGCTTTCGACCGAAAAGTATGATTTTGTGTGTGTTGGGATAAGAACCGAATGCGAATTCTTCCATGCGCCTACATTATATGGGCGCCAACGGCCATACCATGTTGAATACACCGGTTCTCGTCCGATCACCGAAGTTAAACAACATCGGGCGTGGTTAGTACTTGGATGGGTGACCACCTGGGAACACCACGTGCTGTTGGCTCCCTTTCATTTACTTTTTTTTTTATACCGCCCTCTTTCCATACCACCGTTCTGTTGTGACAAAGATTCTTGCTTAAGCATTTTAATCTACTGTAATGACCATAAGGTGCGAAATTGCAGTAAATATCTCAGTTTGAGGGAGAATGTGCTAACCAAGTTCGCCAGGAAGTCTTTGAAAACGACAAAACAGTACGAATCGGCAGATGTGTTCTGAAATACGTCAGGGCCTGTTGTTGTGTAGCGGTGTACAATTCCTACTTCGATATGTAATTATAAATTTATTCTTTAGTCGTCTCGTCTCGTCTCCTCATCTCCTGCAGACGTTTCTTGTGCTTGCGCTGTTATATGGGCCACGACCCGAGCGGCAGCGAGCGGCAGTCGAGCAAAGTCGGGACAAGTCGGGACGGGGACAGGGACAGGAATGGTGCGAATGCACTGCAAATTACGCAAACACCTCGTCTGAGGCGAGGCGAGGCGAGGCGAGGCGAGGAAGCTCACATCGCCAGCAGTGGCGCCCTCCAACAAGACACTGCCACACCCCGCACAGGCCTTACGCCGGTCGGCCGCGCGCCAGCCCTCCTGCGCTGGACACCAGGAACAAGATGCGTCTTCCGCGAGTGTCGAAGGCTGCACGCGCCAAGCGGATGACAGGAGGTGCAACGAGAAGCTGCGCGTCTCACACACACGGCGGCGCGCGCCCGCTAATTCGGCAGTCGCTCTGCTGGCACGTCGGATTGCGGAAGGAAGTGCTTACAATTACAATTCTGTTCGTGTTTTATGTTGTAAAGTTGTTAGCTTGTAACGATGTAATGTTAATAAATAAATTCATAAATCTCCAAAAAAAAAAAAAAAATACACGAAGCGCGTCCTTCCGGCTCATAAGTTTTGGATCTCAGGATTGCGTTCGCGCTAACGTGACGAATTGTCAATAAAAAAAAATGCGGCTGCTTTCGACCGAAAAGTATGATTTTGTGTGTGTTGGGATAAGAACCGAATGCGAATTCTTCCATGCGCCTACATTATATGGGCGCCAACGGCCATACCATGTTGAATACACCGGTTCTCGTCCGATCACCGAAGTTAAACAACATCGGGCGTGGTTAGTACTTGGATGGGTGACCACCTGGGAACACCACGTGCTGTTGGCTCCCTTTCATTTACTTTTTTTTTTATACCGCCCTCTTTCCATACCACCGTTCTGTTGTGACAAAGATTCTTGCTTAAGCATTTTAATCTACTGTAATGACCATAAGGTGCGAAATTGCAGTAAATATCTCAGTTTGAGGGAGAATGTGCTAACCAAGTTCGCCAGGAAGTCTTTGAAAACGACAAAACAGTACGAATCGGCAGATGTGTTCTGAAATACGTCAGGGCCTGTTGTTGTGTAGCGGTGTACAATTCCTACTTCGATATGTAATTATAAATTTATTCTTTAGTCGTCTCGTCTCGTCTCCTCATCTCCTGCAGACGTTTCTTGTGCTTGCGCTGTTATATGGGCCACGACCCGAGCGGCAGCGAGCGGCAGTCGAGCAAAGTCGGGACAAGTCGGGACGGGGACAGGGACAGGAATGGTGCGAATGCACTGCAAATTACGCAAACACCTCGTCTGAGGCGAGGCGAGGCGAGGCGAGGCGAGGAAGCTCACATCGCCAGCAGTGGCGCCCTCCAACAAGACACTGCCACACCCCGCACAGGCCTTACGCCGGTCGGCCGCGCGCCAGCCCTCCTGCGCTGGACACCAGGAACAAGATGCGTCTTCCGCGAGTGTCGAAGGCTGCACGCGCCAAGCGGATGACAGGAGGTGCAACGAGAAGCTGCGCGTCTCACACACACGGCGGCGCGCCCGCTAATTCGGCAGTCGCTCTGCTGGCACGTCGGATTGCGGAAGGAAGTGCTTACAATTACAATTCTGTTCGTGTTTTATGTTGTAAAGTTGTTAGCTTGTAACGATGTAATGTTAATAAATAAATTCATAAATCTCCAAAAAAAAAAAAAAAATACACGAAGCGCGTCCTTCCGGCTCATAAGTTTTGGATCTCAGGATTGCGTTCGCGCTAACGTGACGAATTGTCAATAAAAAAAAATGCGGCTGCTTTCGACCGAAAAGTATGATTTTGTGTGTGTTGGGATAAGAACCGAATGCGAATTCTTCCATGCGCCTACATTATATGGGCGCCAACGGCCATACCATGTTGAATACACCGGTTCTCGTCCGATCACCGAAGTTAAACAACATCGGGCGTGGTTAGTACTTGGATGGGTGACCACCTGGGAACACCACGTGCTGTTGGCTCCCTTTCATTTACTTTTTTTTTTATACCGCCCTCTTTCCATACCACCGTTCTGTTGTGACAAAGATTCTTGCTTAAGCATTTTAATCTACTGTAATGACCATAAGGTGCGAAATTGCAGTAAATATCTCAGTTTGAGGGAGAATGTGCTAACCAAGTTCGCCAGGAAGTCTTTGAAAACGACAAAACAGTACGAATCGGCAGATGTGTTCTGAAATACGTCAGGGCCTGTTGTTGTGTAGCGGTGTACAATTCCTACTTCGATATGTAATTATAAATTTATTCTTTAGTCGTCTCGTCTCGTCTCCTCATCTCCTGCAGACGTTTCTTGTGCTTGCGCTGTTATATGGGCCACGACCCGAGCGGCAGCGAGCGGCAGTCGAGCAAAGTCGGGACAAGTCGGGACGGGGACAGGGACAGGAATGGTGCGAATGCACTGCAAATTACGCAAACACCTCGTCTGAGGCGAGGCGAGGCGAGGCGAGGCGAGGAAGCTCACATCGCCAGCAGTGGCGCCCTCCAACAAGACACTGCCACACCCCGCACAGGCCTTACGCCGGTCGGCCGCGCGCCAGCCCTCCTGCGCTGGACACCAGGAACAAGATGCGTCTTCCGCGAGTGTCGAAGGCTGCACGCGCCAAGCGGATGACAGGAGGTGCAACGAGAAGCTGCGCGTCTCACACACACGGCGGCGCGCCCGCTAATTCGGCAGTCGCTCTGCTGGCACGTCGGATTGCGGAAGGAAGTGCTTACAATTACAATTCTGTTCGTGTTTTATGTTGTAAAGTTGTTAGCTTGTAACGATGTAATGTTAATAAATAAATTCATAAATCTCCAAAAAAAAAAAAAAAATACACGAAGCGCGTCCTTCCGGCTCATAAGTTTTGGATCTCAGGATTGCGTTCGCGCTAACGTGACGAATTGTCAATAAAAAAAAATGCGGCTGCTTTCGACCGAAAAGTATGATTTTGTGTGTGTTGGGATAAGAACCGAATGCGAATTCTTCCATGCGCCTACATTATATGGGCGCCAACGGCCATACCATGTTGAATACACCGGTTCTCGTCCGATCACCGAAGTTAAACAACATCGGGCGTGGTTAGTACTTGGATGGGTGACCACCTGGGAACACCACGTGCTGTTGGCTCCCTTTCATTTACTTTTTTTTTTATACCGCCCTCTTTCCATACCACCGTTCTGTTGTGACAAAGATTCTTGCTTAAGCATTTTAATCTACTGTAATGACCATAAGGTGCGAAATTGCAGTAAATATCTCAGTTTGAGGGAGAATGTGCTAACCAAGTTCGCCAGGAAGTCTTTGAAAACGACAAAACAGTACGAATCGGCAGATGTGTTCTGAAATACGTCAGGGCCTGTTGTTGTGTAGCGGTGTACAATTCCTACTTCGATATGTAATTATAAATTTATTCTTTAGTCGTCTCGTCTCGTCTCCTCATCTCCTGCAGACGTTTCTTGTGCTTGCGCTGTTATATGGGCCACGACCCGAGCGGCAGCGAGCGGCAGTCGAGCAAAGTCGGGACAAGTCGGGACGGGGACAGGGACAGGAATGGTGCGAATGCACTGCAAATTACGCAAACACCTCGTCTGAGGCGAGGCGAGGCGAGGCGAGGCGAGGAAGCTCACATCGCCAGCAGTGGCGCCCTCCAACAAGACACTGCCACACCCCGCACAGGCCTTACGCCGGTCGGCCGCGCGCCAGCCCTCCTGCGCTGGACACCAGGAACAAGATGCGTCTTCCGCGAGTGTCGAAGGCTGCACGCGCCAAGCGGATGACAGGAGGTGCAACGAGAAGCTGCGCGTCTCACACACACGGCGGCGCGCCCGCTAATTCGGCAGTCGCTCTGCTGGCACGTCGGATTGCGGAAGGAAGTGCTTACAATTACAATTCTGTTCGTGTTTTATGTTGTAAAGTTGTTAGCTTGTAACGATGTAATGTTAATAAATAAATTCATAAATCTCCAAAAAAAAAAAAAAAATACACGAAGCGCGTCCTTCCGGCTCATAAGTTTTGGATCTCAGGATTGCGTTCGCGCTAACGTGACGAATTGTCAATAAAAAAAAATGCGGCTGCTTTCGACCGAAAAGTATGATTTTGTGTGTGTTGGGATAAGAACCGAATGCGAATTCTTCCATGCGCCTACATTATATGGGCGCCAACGGCCATACCATGTTGAATACACCGGTTCTCGTCCGATCACCGAAGTTAAACAACATCGGGCGTGGTTAGTACTTGGATGGGTGACCACCTGGGAACACCACGTGCTGTTGGCTCCCTTTCATTTACTTTTTTTTTTATACCGCCCTCTTTCCATACCACCGTTCTGTTGTGACAAAGATTCTTGCTTAAGCATTTTAATCTACTGTAATGACCATAAGGTGCGAAATTGCAGTAAATATCTCAGTTTGAGGGAGAATGTGCTAACCAAGTTCGCCAGGAAGTCTTTGAAAACGACAAAACAGTACGAATCGGCAGATGTGTTCTGAAATACGTCAGGGCCTGTTGTTGTGTAGCGGTGTACAATTCCTACTTCGATATGTAATTATAAATTTATTCTTTAGTCGTCTCGTCTCGTCTCCTCATCTCCTGCAGACGTTTCTTGTGCTTGCGCTGTTATATGGGCCACGACCCGAGCGGCAGCGAGCGGCAGTCGAGCAAAGTCGGGACAAGTCGGGACGGGGACAGGGACAGGAATGGTGCGAATGCACTGCAAATTACGCAAACACCTCGTCTGAGGCGAGGCGAGGCGAGGCGAGGCGAGGAAGCTCACATCGCCAGCAGTGGCGCCCTCCAACAAGACACTGCCACACCCCGCACAGGCCTTACGCCGGTCGGCCGCGCGCCAGCCCTCCTGCGCTGGACACCAGGAACAAGATGCGTCTTCCGCGAGTGTCGAAGGCTGCACGCGCCAAGCGGATGACAGGAGGTGCAACGAGAAGCTGCGCGTCTCACACACACGGCGGCGCGCCCGCTAATTCGGCAGTCGCTCTGCTGGCACGTCGGATTGCGGAAGGAAGTGCTTACAATTACAATTCTGTTCGTGTTTTATGTTGTAAAGTTGTTAGCTTGTAACGATGTAATGTTAATAAATAAATTCATAAATCTCCAAAAAAAAAAAAAAATACACGAAGCGCGTCCTTCCGGCTCATAAGTTTTGGATCTCAGGATTGCGTTCGCGCTAACGTGACGAATTGTCAATAAAAAAAAATGCGGCTGCTTTCGACCGAAAAGTATGATTTTGTGTGTGTTGGGATAAGAACCGAATGCGAATTCTTCCATGCGCCTACATTATATGGGCGCCAACGGCCATACCATGTTGAATACACCGGTTCTCGTCCGATCACCGAAGTTAAACAACATCGGGCGTGGTTAGTACTTGGATGGGTGACCACCTGGGAACACCACGTGCTGTTGGCTCCCTTTCATTTACTTTTTTTTTTATACCGCCCTCTTTCCATACCACCGTTCTGTTGTGACAAAGATTCTTGCTTAAGCATTTTAATCTACTGTAATGACCATAAGGTGCGAAATTGCAGTAAATATCTCAGTTTGAGGGAGAATGTGCTAACCAAGTTCGCCAGGAAGTCTTTGAAAACGACAAAACAGTACGAATCGGCAGATGTGTTCTGAAATACGTCAGGGCCTGTTGTTGTGTAGCGGTGTACAATTCCTACTTCGATATGTAATTATAAATTTATTCTTTAGTCGTCTCGTCTCGTCTCCTCATCTCCTGCAGACGTTTCTTGTGCTTGCGCTGTTATATGGGCCACGACCCGAGCGGCAGCGAGCGGCAGTCGAGCAAAGTCGGGACAAGTCGGGACGGGGACAGGGACAGGAATGGTGCGAATGCACTGCAAATTACGCAAACACCTCGTCTGAGGCGAGGCGAGGCGAGGCGAGGCGAGGAAGCTCACATCGCCAGCAGTGGCGCCCTCCAACAAGACACTGCCACACCCCGCACAGGCCTTACGCCGGTCGGCCGCGCGCCAGCCCTCCTGCGCTGGACACCAGGAACAAGATGCGTCTTCCGCGAGTGTCGAAGGCTGCACGCGCCAAGCGGATGACAGGAGGTGCAACGAGAAGCTGCGCGTCTCACACACACGGCGGCGCGCCCGCTAATTCGGCAGTCGCTCTGCTGGCACGTCGGATTGCGGAAGGAAGTGCTTACAATTACAATTCTGTTCGTGTTTTATGTTGTAAAGTTGTTAGCTTGTAACGATGTAATGTTAATAAATAAATTCATAAATCTCCAAAAAAAAAAAAAAAATACACGAAGCGCGTCCTTCCGGCTCATAAGTTTTGGATCTCAGGATTGCGTTCGCGCTAACGTGACGAATTGTCAATAAAAAAAAATGCGGCTGCTTTCGACCGAAAAGTATGATTTTGTGTGTGTTGGGATAAGAACCGAATGCGAATTCTTCCATGCGCCTACATTATATGGGCGCCAACGGCCATACCATGTTGAATACACCGGTTCTCGTCCGATCACCGAAGTTAAACAACATCGGGCGTGGTTAGTACTTGGATGGGTGACCACCTGGGAACACCACGTGCTGTTGGCTCCCTTTCATTTACTTTTTTTTTTATACCGCCCTCTTTCCATACCACCGTTCTGTTGTGACAAAGATTCTTGCTTAAGCATTTTAATCTACTGTAATGACCATAAGGTGCGAAATTGCAGTAAATATCTCAGTTTGAGGGAGAATGTGCTAACCAAGTTCGCCAGGAAGTCTTTGAAAACGACAAAACAGTACGAATCGGCAGATGTGTTCTGAAATACGTCAGGGCCTGTTGTTGTGTAGCGGTGTACAATTCCTACTTCGATATGTAATTATAAATTTATTCTTTAGTCGTCTCGTCTCGTCTCCTCATCTCCTGCAGACGTTTCTTGTGCTTGCGCTGTTATATGGGCCACGACCCGAGCGGCAGCGAGCGGCAGTCGAGCAAAGTCGGGACAAGTCGGGACGGGGACAGGGACAGGAATGGTGCGAATGCACTGCAAATTACGCAAACACCTCGTCTGAGGCGAGGCGAGGCGAGGCGAGGCGAGGAAGCTCACATCGCCAGCAGTGGCGCCCTCCAACAAGACACTGCCACACCCCGCACAGGCCTTACGCCGGTCGGCCGCGCGCCAGCCCTCCTGCGCTGGACACCAGGAACAAGATGCGTCTTCCGCGAGTGTCGAAGGCTGCACGCGCCAAGCGGATGACAGGAGGTGCAACGAGAAGCTGCGCGTCTCACACACACGGCGGCGCGCCCGCTAATTCGGCAGTCGCTCTGCTGGCACGTCGGATTGCGGAAGGAAGTGCTTACAATTACAATTCTGTTCGTGTTTTATGTTGTAAAGTTGTTAGCTTGTAACGATGTAATGTTAATAAATAAATTCATAAATCTCCAAAAAAAAAAAAAAAATACACGAAGCGCGTCCTTCCGGCTCATAAGTTTTGGATCTCAGGATTGCGTTCGCGCTAACGTGACGAATTGTCAATAAAAAAAAATGCGGCTGCTTTCGACCGAAAAGTATGATTTTGTGTGTGTTGGGATAAGAACCGAATGCGAATTCTTCCATGCGCCTACATTATATGGGCGCCAACGGCCATACCATGTTGAATACACCGGTTCTCGTCCGATCACCGAAGTTAAACAACATCGGGCGTGGTTAGTACTTGGATGGGTGACCACCTGGGAACACCACGTGCTGTTGGCTCCCTTTCATTTACTTTTTTTTTTATACCGCCCTCTTTCCATACCACCGTTCTGTTGTGACAAAGATTCTTGCTTAAGCATTTTAATCTACTGTAATGACCATAAGGTGCGAAATTGCAGTAAATATCTCAGTTTGAGGGAGAATGTGCTAACCAAGTTCGCCAGGAAGTCTTTGAAAACGACAAAACAGTACGAATCGGCAGATGTGTTCTGAAATACGTCAGGGCCTGTTGTTGTGTAGCGGTGTACAATTCCTACTTCGATATGTAATTATAAATTTATTCTTTAGTCGTCTCGTCTCGTCTCCTCATCTCCTGCAGACGTTTCTTGTGCTTGCGCTGTTATATGGGCCACGACCCGAGCGGCAGCGAGCGGCAGTCGAGCAAAGTCGGGACAAGTCGGGACGGGGACAGGGACAGGAATGGTGCGAATGCACTGCAAATTACGCAAACACCTCGTCTGAGGCGAGGCGAGGCGAGGCGAGGCGAGGAAGCTCACATCGCCAGCAGTGGCGCCCTCCAACAAGACACTGCCACACCCCGCACAGGCCTTACGCCGGTCGGCCGCGCGCCAGCCCTCCTGCGCTGGACACCAGGAACAAGATGCGTCTTCCGCGAGTGTCGAAGGCTGCACGCGCCAAGCGGATGACAGGAGGTGCAACGAGAAGCTGCGCGTCTCACACACACGGCGGCGCGCCCGCTAATTCGGCAGTCGCTCTGCTGGCACGTCGGATTGCGGAAGGAAGTGCTTACAATTACAATTCTGTTCGTGTTTTATGTTGTAAAGTTGTTAGCTTGTAACGATGTAATGTTAATAAATAAATTCATAAATCTCCAAAAAAAAAAAAAAAATACACGAAGCGCGTCCTTCCGGCTCATAAGTTTTGGATCTCAGGATTGCGTTCGCGCTAACGTGACGAATTGTCAATAAAAAAAAATGCGGCTGCTTTCGACCGAAAAGTATGATTTTGTGTGTGTTGGGATAAGAACCGAATGCGAATTCTTCCATGCGCCTACATTATATGGGCGCCAACGGCCATACCATGTTGAATACACCGGTTCTCGTCCGATCACCGAAGTTAAACAACATCGGGCGTGGTTAGTACTTGGATGGGTGACCACCTGGGAACACCACGTGCTGTTGGCTCCCTTTCATTTACTTTTTTTTTTATACCGCCCTCTTTCCATACCACCGTTCTGTTGTGACAAAGATTCTTGCTTAAGCATTTTAATCTACTGTAATGACCATAAGGTGCGAAATTGCAGTAAATATCTCAGTTTGAGGGAGAATGTGCTAACCAAGTTCGCCAGGAAGTCTTTGAAAACGACAAAACAGTACGAATCGGCAGATGTGTTCTGAAATACGTCAGGGCCTGTTGTTGTGTAGCGGTGTACAATTCCTACTTCGATATGTAATTATAAATTTATTCTTTAGTCGTCTCGTCTCGTCTCCTCATCTCCTGCAGACGTTTCTTGTGCTTGCGCTGTTATATGGGCCACGACCCGAGCGGCAGCGAGCGGCAGTCGAGCAAAGTCGGGACAAGTCGGGACGGGGACAGGGACAGGAATGGTGCGAATGCACTGCAAATTACGCAAACACCTCGTCTGAGGCGAGGCGAGGCGAGGCGAGGCGAGGAAGCTCACATCGCCAGCAGTGGCGCCCTCCAACAAGACACTGCCACACCCCGCACAGGCCTTACGCCGGTCGGCCGCGCGCCAGCCCTCCTGCGCTGGACACCAGGAACAAGATGCGTCTTCCGCGAGTGTCGAAGGCTGCACGCGCCAAGCGGATGACAGGAGGTGCAACGAGAAGCTGCGCGTCTCACACACACGGCGGCGCGCCCGCTAATTCGGCAGTCGCTCTGCTGGCACGTCGGATTGCGGAAGGAAGTGCTTACAATTACAATTCTGTTCGTGTTTTATGTTGTAAAGTTGTTAGCTTGTAACGATGTAATGTTAATAAATAAATTCATAAATCTCCAAAAAAAAAAAAAAAATACACGAAGCGCGTCCTTCCGGCTCATAAGTTTTGGATCTCAGGATTGCGTTCGCGCTAACGTGACGAATTGTCAATAAAAAAAAATGCGGCTGCTTTCGACCGAAAAGTATGATTTTGTGTGTGTTGGGATAAGAACCGAATGCGAATTCTTCCATGCGCCTACATTATATGGGCGCCAACGGCCATACCATGTTGAATACACCGGTTCTCGTCCGATCACCGAAGTTAAACAACATCGGGCGTGGTTAGTACTTGGATGGGTGACCACCTGGGAACACCACGTGCTGTTGGCTCCCTTTCATTTACTTTTTTTTTTATACCGCCCTCTTTCCATACCACCGTTCTGTTGTGACAAAGATTCTTGCTTAAGCATTTTAATCTACTGTAATGACCATAAGGTGCGAAATTGCAGTAAATATCTCAGTTTGAGGGAGAATGTGCTAACCAAGTTCGCCAGGAAGTCTTTGAAAACGACAAAACAGTACGAATCGGCAGATGTGTTCTGAAATACGTCAGGGCCTGTTGTTGTGTAGCGGTGTACAATTCCTACTTCGATATGTAATTATAAATTTATTCTTTAGTCGTCTCGTCTCGTCTCCTCATCTCCTGCAGACGTTTCTTGTGCTTGCGCTGTTATATGGGCCACGACCCGAGCGGCAGCGAGCGGCAGTCGAGCAAAGTCGGGACAAGTCGGGACGGGGACAGGGACAGGAATGGTGCGAATGCACTGCAAATTACGCAAACACCTCGTCTGAGGCGAGGCGAGGCGAGGCGAGGCGAGGAAGCTCACATCGCCAGCAGTGGCGCCCTCCAACAAGACACTGCCACACCCCGCACAGGCCTTACGCCGGTCGGCCGCGCGCCAGCCCTCCTGCGCTGGACACCAGGAACAAGATGCGTCTTCCGCGAGTGTCGAAGGCTGCACGCGCCAAGCGGATGACAGGAGGTGCAACGAGAAGCTGCGCGTCTCACACACACGGCGGCGCGCCCGCTAATTCGGCAGTCGCTCTGCTGGCACGTCGGATTGCGGAAGGAAGTGCTTACAATTACAATTCTGTTCGTGTTTTATGTTGTAAAGTTGTTAGCTTGTAACGATGTAATGTTAATAAATAAATTCATAAATCTCCAAAAAAAAAAAAAAAATACACGAAGCGCGTCCTTCCGGCTCATAAGTTTTGGATCTCAGGATTGCGTTCGCGCTAACGTGACGAATTGTCAATAAAAAAAAATGCGGCTGCTTTCGACCGAAAAGTATGATTTTGTGTGTGTTGGGATAAGAACCGAATGCGAATTCTTCCATGCGCCTACATTATATGGGCGCCAACGGCCATACCATGTTGAATACACCGGTTCTCGTCCGATCACCGAAGTTAAACAACATCGGGCGTGGTTAGTACTTGGATGGGTGACCACCTGGGAACACCACGTGCTGTTGGCTCCCTTTCATTTACTTTTTTTTTTATACCGCCCTCTTTCCATACCACCGTTCTGTTGTGACAAAGATTCTTGCTTAAGCATTTTAATCTACTGTAATGACCATAAGGTGCGAAATTGCAGTAAATATCTCAGTTTGAGGGAGAATGTGCTAACCAAGTTCGCCAGGAAGTCTTTGAAAACGACAAAACAGTACGAATCGGCAGATGTGTTCTGAAATACGTCAGGGCCTGTTGTTGTGTAGCGGTGTACAATTCCTACTTCGATATGTAATTATAAATTTATTCTTTAGTCGTCTCGTCTCGTCTCCTCATCTCCTGCAGACGTTTCTTGTGCTTGCGCTGTTATATGGGCCACGACCCGAGCGGCAGCGAGCGGCAGTCGAGCAAAGTCGGGACAAGTCGGGACGGGGACAGGGACAGGAATGGTGCGAATGCACTGCAAATTACGCAAACACCTCGTCTGAGGCGAGGCGAGGCGAGGCGAGGCGAGGAAGCTCACATCGCCAGCAGTGGCGCCCTCCAACAAGACACTGCCACACCCCGCACAGGCCTTACGCCGGTCGGCCGCGCGCCAGCCCTCCTGCGCTGGACACCAGGAACAAGATGCGTCTTCCGCGAGTGTCGAAGGCTGCACGCGCCAAGCGGATGACAGGAGGTGCAACGAGAAGCTGCGCGTCTCACACACACGGCGGCGCGCCCGCTAATTCGGCAGTCGCTCTGCTGGCACGTCGGATTGCGGAAGGAAGTGCTTACAATTACAATTCTGTTCGTGTTTTATGTTGTAAAGTTGTTAGCTTGTAACGATGTAATGTTAATAAATAAATTCATAAATCTCCAAAAAAAAAAAAAAAATACACGAAGCGCGTCCTTCCGGCTCATAAGTTTTGGATCTCAGGATTGCGTTCGCGCTAACGTGACGAATTGTCAATAAAAAAAAATGCGGCTGCTTTCGACCGAAAAGTATGATTTTGTGTGTGTTGGGATAAGAACCGAATGCGAATTCTTCCATGCGCCTACATTATATGGGCGCCAACGGCCATACCATGTTGAATACACCGGTTCTCGTCCGATCACCGAAGTTAAACAACATCGGGCGTGGTTAGTACTTGGATGGGTGACCACCTGGGAACACCACGTGCTGTTGGCTCCCTTTCATTTACTTTTTTTTTTATACCGCCCTCTTTCCATACCACCGTTCTGTTGTGACAAAGATTCTTGCTTAAGCATTTTAATCTACTGTAATGACCATAAGGTGCGAAATTGCAGTAAATATCTCAGTTTGAGGGAGAATGTGCTAACCAAGTTCGCCAGGAAGTCTTTGAAAACGACAAAACAGTACGAATCGGCAGATGTGTTCTGAAATACGTCAGGGCCTGTTGTTGTGTAGCGGTGTACAATTCCTACTTCGATATGTAATTATAAATTTATTCTTTAGTCGTCTCGTCTCGTCTCCTCATCTCCTGCAGACGTTTCTTGTGCTTGCGCTGTTATATGGGCCACGACCCGAGCGGCAGCGAGCGGCAGTCGAGCAAAGTCGGGACAAGTCGGGACGGGGACAGGGACAGGAATGGTGCGAATGCACTGCAAATTACGCAAACACCTCGTCTGAGGCGAGGCGAGGCGAGGCGAGGCGAGGAAGCTCACATCGCCAGCAGTGGCGCCCTCCAACAAGACACTGCCACACCCCGCACAGGCCTTACGCCGGTCGGCCGCGCGCCAGCCCTCCTGCGCTGGACACCAGGAACAAGATGCGTCTTCCGCGAGTGTCGAAGGCTGCACGCGCCAAGCGGATGACAGGAGGTGCAACGAGAAGCTGCGCGTCTCACACACACGGCGGCGCGCCCGCTAATTCGGCAGTCGCTCTGCTGGCACGTCGGATTGCGGAAGGAAGTGCTTACAATTACAATTCTGTTCGTGTTTTATGTTGTAAAGTTGTTAGCTTGTAACGATGTAATGTTAATAAATAAATTCATAAATCTCCAAAAAAAAAAAAAAAATACACGAAGCGCGTCCTTCCGGCTCATAAGTTTTGGATCTCAGGATTGCGTTCGCGCTAACGTGACGAATTGTCAATAAAAAAAAATGCGGCTGCTTTCGACCGAAAAGTATGATTTTGTGTGTGTTGGGATAAGAACCGAATGCGAATTCTTCCATGCGCCTACATTATATGGGCGCCAACGGCCATACCATGTTGAATACACCGGTTCTCGTCCGATCACCGAAGTTAAACAACATCGGGCGTGGTTAGTACTTGGATGGGTGACCACCTGGGAACACCACGTGCTGTTGGCTCCCTTTCATTTACTTTTTTTTTTATACCGCCCTCTTTCCATACCACCGTTCTGTTGTGACAAAGATTCTTGCTTAAGCATTTTAATCTACTGTAATGACCATAAGGTGCGAAATTGCAGTAAATATCTCAGTTTGAGGGAGAATGTGCTAACCAAGTTCGCCAGGAAGTCTTTGAAAACGACAAAACAGTACGAATCGGCAGATGTGTTCTGAAATACGTCAGGGCCTGTTGTTGTGTAGCGGTGTACAATTCCTACTTCGATATGTAATTATAAATTTATTCTTTAGTCGTCTCGTCTCGTCTCCTCATCTCCTGCAGACGTTTCTTGTGCTTGCGCTGTTATATGGGCCACGACCCGAGCGGCAGCGAGCGGCAGTCGAGCAAAGTCGGGACAAGTCGGGACGGGGACAGGGACAGGAATGGTGCGAATGC
>NW_026047992.1:0-27182 GCF_023864345.2 Schistocerca serialis cubense
GCTTTCCCGGATGTACGTAACGTTTGTTGATATGGTTCTGAGGAAGAGTGTATGACAGTGCCGTGCCGTCCATGTTCGTGTGCCCTCCCATTGTGTGTATGCTATTGTCTGTGTACTTGAATGATGTATGTAGGTGTTAGTGGACATGTTTTACCAGTGGGGGGAAATGGATCGTCGATAGTTGCCGTCACTCTGTCACGGTCGAGATGACGCACCCTCCGTACAGAAAGGTGTCGAGAAAGTGAGTGAGTGTGTGCGTCCGTGAATTGGCAGTGTTTGGAGGTGGGCGTGCCCTGGATGTGGCCCGGAAAAGGCTGTTCGTTAGGCGGTAGTGTTGTGTGGACAGGGGAGGGGCATGCGTAACGCTGCTGGCATGGCATTTCGGGAGATGGGAGGGGGCAAACGAGGAAACGAGGAGCGGCGGCCAAAGACGGGACGGGGAGGGGCGCGGTGTGGGTGGCTTGCGCCTGTGCTCGGCGTTGTGGTTTGTGCAAAAGAGGAGGAGAAAAACAATGTGAGTTGCCAGGGAGGGGAGCGGTGTTGTGTTGTGGTTGTCGTGGTGTAGCCGCAGACGCGGCTGTCAGTGAACGTGGCGAGACGGACGGATGCGCGGAGGGGCGGGGGCGGCGCATTTCGCCGGTGCCGTGCCGTGCCGTGCCGTGCCGTGCCGTGCCGTGCCATGCCTGAAAGCCGCGTGGTCGCTGTGTTGTTGGTGGCGTGGGGGCGAGGAGAGTACCGTACGGGTGTGCTTGTGCGCCGGAAATGGCACACTGCGCCCGCCCGTCTTGGAGGCTGATGGCTGTGGTGTGGAAATGGGGCGCGGTGATGTTGAAGCAGTTGAAGAACAGAAAAGAAACCAAGAAAACGGAAGGCGTGATGCGGCGGTGGTGGTGAGAGCGGGAAAAACAAAACAAAAAAAAAAAAACAACAAAAAAAAAGAAGGAAAAACAACAAGAAACAAAAAAGAAAACAAAAAGTCTATCAATATTAAAATGTAAATGGAAATGGAAATGGACCCAGGTATAACCTCCCTGCACAAATAGCAGAGAGTCCGATGATAATAAAAATGTGCCAGAATGTTAACGTCCCTACAAAACAAACCCAACGGTAATATTAATGAAAGAGTGAACCGTATGTAACATTGCAACAGACATAATGAAACCTGATAAATTGTATAAGGGCAGCAGCGTTGACCTTTGGCCCTGTATTCAGAATAAAAAGAGCCAAAGATCGTTACCCCAATGAAAAAGACACTGAAACACGTATGTAACATAGTAGCGATGGCGAGACGTTGTAGCATCTGTGACCAGAGAGTTTGCGCTGGACTGCGCGAGTGTTGCGAGCGGTTCTCAGTCAGTCAGTCTGTCTGTCAGTAGTCGTTGCGAGTCCGTAGCTCTGTGTAGTTGAGGGCTGTACTCTGTCAGTAGTCGTCGCGTGCAGTACGCTAATAGTCGTCATGCAGAGCGGTCGGTCAGTAGTAGCAGCCGAGTGCGGTTGTGTGATGTAGGTGGTCGGCAACACTGGTCAAGATGGTGAATAAGGTATACTGTTAATTAATATAATCATTAGATAATGAAAAAGTGTAATTATTCTCCAACAAGTTCCCCAATAATAATTTTTATTTCAAAAGCATTTTTCAAACATTTAATTTGTTATTGAACTAAAGAGTTCGTTGCACTTCACATTTCATTCCACTGCTTTGAAGAAAAATGTCACTAAAATCACAAAAAAAGAGAATATTATTATTTGCAAATGCAGTTCCTCCAAGCGCTGCGCAACAACCAGAGCAGAAATGTGACATCCATTTATTCGGAGGTAAGACTTTAATTCTGATTGTTTTGCACAGGGCCAAAGACCGATATTTCGGTTTAATTGAAGTTTCTTGTCACTGAACGGACGTTTGTAAATGTTGTGTGAAGACTTTATATTTGAGTCAGATTGCGAATTTCACATTTTTGTTGCCATTTTCAATACCTCTCATTGTGGGCGAGGTTACAATTAGCGCAATGTCCATTAGCATCCGTAAATAACATTGTCCATTATTTTAAATTTTGCTGGGAGGTTACAACACACACACACAAAAAAAAAAAAAAACAAAAAATTGCATTTATATCCGCTCCTCAATTGTAGATACCCCTTACACAGCTGTGTGCAATGAATGAGTGCTGGCTGGTAATTAATTGCACTCCTTGGAGGGAAATGCCATAGGAAGTAGTCTTTAAAAAGTGAATGTTTTTCGTTAAGAGACAAAAGTTACTTTAGAAAAAAAGTAATAGTGGGGCTTTTGTTGTTGAACAAAAGAAGTACAATGAACATACGTTATCAGATTTGCGCAATGCAGCGTCACACCACCTTTTGATTATAACACAATATACTATACATCGTCCCGAACCGTGACCAGAGTCGCGAGACGAGCAGAGCACGCCGCCGACGCCCGCTCAGTACAACCGTCGACCCGCTACTACTGTCGACCGACTACTACCTCTCCCGACTCGCGCTACAATATATATAACAACTGTTCCTGGCGACCCGGTGCGTGCCACTACTGTCGTCTGGCGCGGTCCAAGCGCCGACTAGCAGCGATAAAGAACTCTCTGGTCAGACAGAGATGCTGTCATGCCTCGCCATCGCTCTGGTAATGAATACATACGTGTTGCAGCGTGCGTACCACCGGAACACGCAGTGGCGGAGCCAAAGACTGTGTTGTCGAGGTCGAGTGCGAGTGGGAAGAGAGGCAGCGTCGGCACGGAGATGCAAGCGAGCGCGAGACGCACGGGGGCTGCGGCGTGGCGCGTTTGCGGTCGGCGCCTTTGGTGGCAACGGCCGGGACAAGCAGCGGTGTATGGTGTGGTGCGGGGCGGACAGGGGCGGCGGTGGACGGGGAGGAGGCGGCGCGACGACGGCATGGGGGCGAAAACGGGACGGGGGACGGCGGATGTTGAGAGGCGTCACGCGCGGACAGGACACAGACACAGAGACACACAGATTGGAAAGGGAGGGTGCGCGGTAGTAGTTGGGAATGTGCGTACCGTGCGGGATGGGAGTGGGCGAGGAACACGGTCGTGGCCCCTGTTTTGGGTGCGTGTGATGACGTCGGTGTGTTGTGGGAAGGGAAGGTGCTGTGGCGGCGGCGCGTAATGGGCGTAGGCCGAAAAGAGAAAGGAACGTGGGCAGTGTGTTGGCACGCGTCGGTTCGACTGCGACGTTGATGGGCAGGGCAGGGCAAGGTTAATGGTGGTAGGAGTAGGCGTGTGGGCGCAAAAAATCTGCCGCTGCAGGCGGTGCCGTAACCGCCATGGCGGGAAGGAGAGAAAGAAAGAAAGAAAGAAACAAAAAAAAAAAAAAAGAAAAGGAGGGGGGGGTGGGCGAAAGTGGAGAGGCGGTGGTGTGAGAAGGGCGGGGGCGGAAGGAAGGCAGGAAGGACAAGAGGCGAGGCGACGGCTTGCTTTGTGTATCGGTCGGTCTCTGGCTATGCTTCGTTTTCTGCAGCAGGGTCGGTGCGCGGCGTGGCTCGCGGCAGTGGGAACGCCTGGTGGCTGGACGGCCAGCAATGCGGTTGGATGGGCGGCCACAGCACCGCACCTGTGCCCGAGGAGGAGACGCTGGCGGCGGGCCCTGAGGTGAGGCCGGCTCGGCTGGGGCTGTGGATGTGTAGGTGTGCGCCGCTGCTGCAACAACGAGTAAAACGCGAGAAGGAGGGATGGCGGTAGAGAGAGAAAAAAAAAAAAGGTCGTGTTGTGTTGATGCGCAGGCAGACGCGTACAGAGGGACGAGCCCGGTCTGCAGCAGGGTGTGGCCGTGCCGAGTGCAGAGCAGCGGCGGCTCGGTTCGGTTCGGCCCGGCCCGGCGGGCCGCGCTGTTGTCGCGGACGTGAGCGCCCCCTGGCGGGTGGCCGGAGGCGGCGCGGCGTGTTGGACGTGTGGCTGGTGGCAGTGCACAATTTGCGAGTGGCTGGCGGTGTGGTGTGGCGGTTGGCGCGTCGGGCGGCGGAGAGGTATGTGTTGCGGGCGCCCTTTGCTGCGCTGCGTCGTTGCGTGTGCCGTACAGGGCGGGCGCTTGTCGACTGTGTGGGCGGTGTGGCGAATTGGCGTGAAACGGCTGCCGAGAGGTGTGTGGTAGCGAGCCGGTCGGTGGTGTCGGTGCGAAGGGGAATGTGCGTGCGTTTGGCGGTTTCGGTGTGCTTTTTGCGGCGTGAGAGTGGGAATTAGTGGGGCCGGCTGTTGTGTTGGTTCCTTGTGTCTTGTGTCGCGTAGCTTGATGGCAACGTGGAAGGACGCCGGTTTCGTTTCGAGCCTTGCGTGTGGTTGTCGACGTTGACTGGTTGGCGTGTGCCGATGCACGTGCATGTGTGGGTCGCGAGTGCGTTTTTGGCTGGCTGTGTGTGTGTGTGTGTGTGTTGTTTTGGGGGGGAAGGGGGAGGCGGTGGTGAAAGTGCAGTCGTTGCCACGGGCGTCGTCGGGTGGGGCTGGGGCTGTGCGTCGTGGCGGAAAGGTGGTAGGTTGCGGGAAGCGAGCCCGTCGTTGACGGTGTCGCGTGAGTTGTGAATCGAGTGGGGCGCGGGGCGCGGGACAGGAGCAGCGTGCCGCTGCGTCGTGGTCGTCAGCAGAGGCTGTGCGTGTGCTTGTCCTTTTTGTGGGCGGTTCGTGCGAGGCGTTTTTGTTTTGTGTTGCCCTAGTTGTTAGTTTATTGTGTTTGTGTTTGTTATTTTGAGACGACGACTGGTTGGTGGCGTGCGCGCGAAGTGGCGGTGTGCGCTTCCCGTGTCGTTTGATTTTTTTGTTTTTGTGTGTTTTTTTTTGTTTTTTGCACTGGGCCCCGGTGGGTGGGTGCGTGTGTGTCGATTGCCGGCTGGCGAAAGGTGCGCCATCGGCGGGGTGGGTCGCCGGCACAAGTAGAGGCGGCGGCGTTGTTGCTGTTGTTGTGTGGTGTTTGTTTTGTTCGGCTGTGTCGGCGAGCTGTGTTGCGGTGCGTGTGAATGGTGGTGCAAAAGTGCTGGCGTTGGGGCTGCGACTGCGACGGCGGCGAGCCGCGGGCGCGCCATTGATAGTGATGTTGTGAACAGCGGCTGTGTACGGTAGTGGTGTTGTTGTAGCACGACGTGCATCCGGGCCGGCGCGGAAAGCGCAGTTGCGGGCGGTTGCCCTTCGGTGCCAGCCATGTCGCGTGAGCGGCGGGTTGCTCTGGTGTCGACACGTGGTGCTCTGGGTTGTTGTGTGGTGCCCTTTGGCCGGTGGGGGTGGTTCGCGTGTGTCTCGTTCGCGCTCGGTGTCTGGTCGTGGTCGTGCTGCTCCCCCGTCTGTCGGCGGTTTCCGACGTCGTCTGTACGTTTTTTTTGTTCGTTTGCGGCGTGCCTGCCGACGTCCGTCCCGTCGCGACCTTTCAACCGAAAGTGTGGCGCCCGAAGGTGAACGAACGTAACCCTGACCTCGGCGCTTTACGCTGAGCCGAGCGAACCGAACCGAACCGAACCTAACCTGTGGTGTGGCGAGGTGAGCTCAGCCTGTGAGCCCCTAACGTCTACGTAAGGTAAGCTGTCCGGCTCACGCCTCACGTTTGAACGCTTTTCTAACCTACGTTTGACGCTTCTTAACCTAGCACCGACCCCTTAACCTAACGTGTAACCTAACCTAACCTAACCTCTGACGCCTGACGTGTTTGAATGCTTAACCTAAGTTTGACGCTTAACCTAACCCAAGTCCCCTTAACCTAACCCACGTCCACCTAACCTAACCTAACGTAGACGTGTAAACGTAATGTGTAACGCGTAACGTGTAAGGTCGGCTGTCGTGTGTGCTTGACGGCAGATTGGGTTGGTCTGTAGATTCGGATTGCGGTTTGCCTCGGTCGAGGGGTTGGGTCGGAAGCGGCGAGGGGCGGCGGCGCCTGTTGCGCAGGCGGCGTCCGTTTGCGGCGGGCAATTGTTGAGAAACGGCTGTGAATGTTGGCGGGCGAGAGGAGGAGGACGGCGCGCGATGTGGCCCGACGGCTGCGGGCCGATCGGGAAACGGCGGGGAGGGCGACGGAAGGCGATGGGGCGGCGGAGGCGCGTTTGCACGGCCGTCATCGCCGCACGCCTCGGCTTGTGTGGCTGTGGCGCCGGCCGCGCTGGCCGGGCTGCCGCGGCGACGGTGTGGGAGTTTTGCCGAAGGTTTGGCCATTGTGGCGGGTCGTCGGCTGGGGCTGTGGGGGCGGCATTTGGGCGGGGGCGGCGATTCTCGGCGGGCCGACCCAGGCTGTAGCGCGCGGTAGCTGCAGTTTGGCCGTGGTTTGCGGCGCTGCCGTGGCGACTGGTTGGCGACTGTGGTGTGGCTGTGTGTAGCCCCATCCTCGGTGGTTTGAAAGGCGCGGGCGGTTGTGGCGCAGGTTTGGGGCTGCTCCGCACAGGCTGTCGGACGTTGGGCGGTAGCAAGCGCGGGAGGCGCGGCGCGGCGGCGCGCAGAGTGGCGGCCGCTCTCTCGGCCGTCCGCGCCCGCCCGCGACACTGGCTGGGCCTTGTGATTCTCTGCTCTGCTGCTGTGCTGTGCTTGCGTGCCTGCCGTCCCGCTCGCTCTCGCTGTGTGTTACGCGCGTCGTCGAAATGGCAGATCAGGCGGCTACGAACGAGACTGCTGCGGCACCCGCCGCCACCGGCACTACGAAGAAGGCCAAGTCTGCGTCGTCTGCGAAGAAGCCGCGCGCCAAGCCTGCGCACCCGCGCACCTCTGAGATGGTGACGGCCGCCATCAAGAGTCTGAAGGAGCGCGGCGGGTCGTCGCTGCAGGCGATCAAGAAGTACATAGCCGCGCACTACAAGCTGGACGCGGAGAAGCTGGCGCCGTTTATCAAGAAGTACCTCAAGTCGGCCGTCGTGGCGGGCGAGCTGGTGCAGACGAAGGGGAAGGGCGCGTCCGGCTCGTTCAAGCTTGCCGGCGCCGGCGGCGGGGGGGCGGCCGAGGGCGGCAAGGCTCGTGCTGGCGGTGCCAAGAAGAAGCGCGCCGCTCCGGCCAGCAAGGAGAAGAAGGGCGCCCGTGCGGCCGGCGCAAAGAAGGCTGGTGGCGTGAAGGCGGCGACCGGTCGGAAGGCGGGCGCCGCCAAGAAGGCGTCTGCGGCGTCGGCCGCTCCCGCGGGTGCGAAGAAGGCGGCTGCGGCCAAGCCGGCCAAGGCCAAGTCGCCGTCGAAGGCGAAGAAGGCCGCCAAGGTTCCGACGAAGAAGCCGAAGGCGCCGCGCCCGAAGAAGGCGACGACGCCGTCTAAGGCGAAGGCTTCGCCCAAGAAGAAGAAGTAGAGTAGAGGAGAAAGAGATGGGAATGGAAGGGTTTGGCGCTTGACTCCGTCGTCCCCACCCCCCGTCGTCGTCTAGTGGCGCGCAAGAGACGCGCGGCCCAAAACGGCCCTTCTCAGGGCCATCAAAGCACGTCGGGGAAGGTTTTGATTGTCGTGTTGCGTTTGGTGTGGGTGTCTGTCTGGCGTTTCTGTATGCCCGTGGGGATGCTGTTTGCGTGCCGTGGTGGTTGGATTGCGGGGGTCGGTGGCGGGTGTGGGCGGCGGTAGCGGTAAGCGGTGTTGTTGTTGTCGTGGTTGATTGTCGCCGTGTTTGTGGCGGCGGCCGACGGTTGGTTTTCTGTCGCGTTGTTTTGTTTGAATACGTTGGTTGGCTTGCCTGCGTTCGTTCTTCTCGGATGTCTGTCTTGTCGAGTCGTGTCTGGTCTTTGTTTTGTTTTGTTCCTTTGTGTGTGTGTGTGTGTGTGATGTTTTGCAACGGGGGGCACGTTGAGATGCGGAAGGAGTCGGCGGGGATTTCGGTGGCGTGTAGAGCGAGCGAGCGCGCCTGCCTGGCCGTTGGCCGTCGGAGTGGAGTGCGGGTTTTTTTTGTTTTCGAAACGAAAGCGGCGGCCGGCCAGCCACCCGTGCGGTGTGACGTCGGCCGTTGGGTATTGTGCGCTTTGAGCGCCGGGGAGGGATGATGTGTGATTGTTGCGCGCTGCTAGCAGGCAGGCAGAGTGAGCGGGTGTGGCGGACGGACGGGAAGTGGTGGTTTTTTGTTTTGTTTTTGGGTTGCGGGGCGAGAGGCAGGCGACCGACAAAGTTTGCTCGCGACGGAGAGATGTTAGTGGCCCTGAAAAGGGCCGTTTTTGTTTGTGCGGTGCGGTGCCGCGGCGCGGTTTAGGCGCGCTCGCCGCGGATGCGGCGCGCGAGCTGGATGTCCTTGGGCATGATGGTGACGCGCTTGGCGTGGATTGCGCACAGGTTGGTGTCTTCGAAGAGGCCGACGAGGTAGGCCTCGCTGGCCTCCTGCAGGGCCATGACTGCGGAGCTCTGGAAGCGCAGGTCGGTCTTGAAGTCCTGGGCGATCTCGCGCACTAGGCGCTGGAATGGCAGCTTGCGGATGAGCAGCTCTGTGCTCTTCTGGTAGCGCCTGATTTCTCGCAGGGCGACGGTGCCCGGCCTGTAGCGGTGGGGCTTCTTGACGCCTCCGGTGGCGGGCGCGCTCTTCCTCGCCGCCTTGGTGGCGAGCTGTTTGCGCGGCGCCTTTCCGCCGGTGGACTTGCGGGCCGTTTGCTTTGTGCGGGCCATGGCGGTAGCGGTAGCGGTAGCGGAGCGGCGTGCGTGGAGGTTAGGTGCGGCGCGGCGTCCGGTGCTGCCTTGACAACGGGCCCGCGCGCCTCCGTGCTGCGCTTATATGCCCTCGGTTGCGCGTGGTGGGGGGAGGGCGGGCCAGAGTCTATATAGGGGGGCGGCGGGCGCGCTGGGCGCAGACCGTAGCCGACTCGCCAGCCGCTGCAGCTGCTGTTTGTGCACGTTTTGCTTTGCCCGAGGAAGGAAGGATGACAGGCCGCGGCAAGGGAGGAAAGGGGCTCGGCAAGGGTGGCGCCAAGCGGCACCGCAAGGTGTTGCGCGACAACATCCAGGGCATCACGAAGCCCGCCATCCGCCGCCTGGCTCGCAGGGGCGGCGTGAAGCGCATCTCTGGTCTGATCTACGAGGAGACCCGCGGGGTGCTGAAGGTGTTCCTGGAGAACGTGATCCGCGACGCGGTGACGTACACTGAGCACGCCAAGCGCAAGACTGTGACGGCCATGGACGTGGTGTACGCCCTGAAGAGGCAGGGGCGCACCCTGTACGGTTTCGGCGGTTAGGCTGCGTCGCAGCGGGCGCTGGCCTTCCCGCGGCCGTGCTTGTGGGTGGGAGAGACTAGAAAACGGCCCTTTTCAGGGCCACCACACTGTTCGGAAGTTGAAAAGTGCGAAAGAGTCTGTGTTGTTGTTGCTGCGTGTGTGCGCTGTGTTGTTTGTTTGTTTGTTTCTTTCTTTCTTTCTTTCCGTTTGAGCGACGTGATGTGACTGGGAGGGGAGAAGGAAAGGAAACGTGTCATGTGGCTGGCTGTGTGTGGAGCTGCTTCGTTTGTGTGTCTTTGTATCGATCGCGACGGAGATGGCGGGCTGTGTGTTGTTGTGCGAGAGGCGGTGATTATTTGCTTGCGTGGTTTGTCTCTGTGTGTTTGTTTGCGGCGGCGTTGGGGTTTCCGAGGCAAGGCGTGTGGGCATAGGCGGCCGGATCAGCTGTTTCGTTCGTGTCGACGGCCGTTGCGCGCGGGAGTGGAGGGCGGTGTGTCGACACGCCTCCCTTTAACAATGGTCATTATTGCTGCCGTTGTCGGTTTGGAAGGCGACTGCGACCGTGCAAAATGTGTGTGTGTTGGGCCACACGGGCTGTGTGGACGACAAGATGGCGGACGTGCGCCGGCGGCGGCTGTGCTGTGACAGTGCAAAGTTAAAACAAAACAAGGTGCGGCGAGGACGACTGAAATTTTGCTTTGGACGTAGGTGTGTGTGGTGGCCCTGAAAAGGGCCGATTGTTGTGGGCCGAGCCGAGCCGGCAAAGCGCGTTGCGTGCAGGGGAGCACGCGGCGCTGCGATTGCCTGGCCTCCTTTAGGCCTTCTTCTCGGTCTTCTTTGGCAGCAGGACGGCCTGGATGTTGGGCAGGACACCACCCTGTGCGATGGTGACGCCCGACAGGAGCTTGTTGAGCTCCTCGTCGTTGCGGATGGCAAGCTGCAGGTGGCGCGGGATGATGCGCGTCTTCTTGTTGTCGCGGGCCGCGTTTCCGGCCAGCTCGAGCACCTCAGCCGCGAGGTACTCCATGACGGCGGCGAGGTAGACGGGCGCCCCGGCGCCGACGCGCTCTGCGTAGTTTCCCTTGCGCAGGAGGCGGTGGATTCTGCCGACCGGGAACTGGAGCCCAGCCCTGCTTGAGCGGGACTTTGACTTGCCCTTGACTTTGCCTCCCTTTCCGCGTCCGGACATGGCGATGGGCTAGCGACGGTGCACACGAAACGGAAACGAAAACGACCGGTGCGAGCGGCAGCGAGTCGAGCAGCGGAGTGCGTGCCGGCGCAGCCGGGGTGGGGGTGCTTTATGGGCTCGGGTGCGGCGGCCGGTTGCGCGCGCGCCCCATTGGTCGGCGGCCGCAACAGGGCGAGCTGGTAAAGGTGCGGCGGCGGCTGGCGGCGGGTGCCACTGTGTGGGGAGACGCTGACTAGAGCGGAGCGCTTGCTACTGGTGTTGCTGCTGCCGTACGTTGGTTCGAGATGCCGCCCAAGACTAGCGGGAAGGCCGCCAAGAAGGCTGGCAAGGCGCAGAAGAACATTTCGAAGGGCGACAAGAAGAAGAAGCGCAAGAGGAAGGAGAGCTATGCCATCTACATCTACAAGGTGCTGAAGCAGGTGCACCCTGACACGGGCATCTCGTCGAAGGCGATGAGCATCATGAACAGCTTCGTGAACGACATTTTCGAGCGCATTGCGGCCGAGGCTTCTCGCCTGGCGCACTACAACAAGCGCTCGACCATCACGTCCCGCGAGATCCAGACCGCTGTGCGGCTGTTGCTGCCTGGCGAGCTGGCCAAGCACGCCGTGAGCGAGGGCACGAAGGCGGTGACCAAGTACACGAGCTCCAAGTAAGGAGGTGGCTCTGGAATGGAAGGAAGGATGGAGAAGGCTCCTCCGTTGCGAGAGCGGCAAAACGGCCCTTTTCAGGGCCACCAACTTGCCTTTTGCGGGAAGGGCGGAATTGTTGTTGTTTGTGTGGACGGCTGTGATGTGTGTGTGTGCATTTTGATTGTGGGTGGGGGGGCGCGTCAAAGCGTGTTGCGCGGGGTACGGCCACGAGGTTGGTCGCCGTGGCGTGGAATGGTGGCACGCCTCGTTGGCGTGGTTTTTGACCCATTGGTGTTGTTGGTGTGTGTGTGTGTGTGAGACCCGTCTGCGAGGGGGGGACAGTGTGATCGGCGACTTTTGTGTCACCGTAACGACGGCCGTTTGCGGGTTTGTTTTTTTGCACATCATACATGGCGAGGGTGAAATGTGAAATGTTTTTGTTTGGTTTTTTTTGCCGCCCACTATTCCCTTTGCTGTACGCCGAGTTTGACAATGGTGCGACGTAACTGCAGCGTGGAGGTGTGTGAGTGACGTTGAAATGAACGTGCCATTAAGACGCATTGTTGTTGTATTGTACTGTACGTGTACGGCGACACGCACGATGATGTACCATTCGACTCTGATGTTTGATAGCCGTGTCTGACTGATTGCGTACGACGCACGCACACCGATGTCGTCATTCAAGATGCACGCTAGACGACGACGGCGGCGGCGGCGGTCGTTTGTTTGGCGAATGTCTGTACACGTGTTTGTCTGTGTCCATCCGGTATGTATTTGTTTGTTTGAAAGTGTTTTGTGTGTCGGTGACGTGGTCCGATCCGTCGCCCCCTGAGTAACTGTCGATCGGCGCGATAGACCGGCGTCACGCAACTGAACCGAAGTCTTGGGCACACCCGTCATACTGTTGTACACCGTCGCGCTGAGAACGGTAACGAAAGGTTGACTTTGATCGGTCGAATGTCTGGGCAGAACGTGAGGAATGAGGCGAGAGTGCAAGGAGGGGGGGGGGCAAAAGAGAGAGGAAGGGAAAAAGGGGAGAAACGCATTCGTAGAGCAACGGAACGTTCCCGTGTCGGAGGCGTATTGGAGCCGCACTGAAATGCGTTTAACGGCGGCGCGGCTGCAAGTGTCTGCCGTGGTGAACGTTACCTTTGACGGCTGCATTGGGCTTTGCCTTTGCTTTTGCTTTTGCTTTCGCTTTCGCGTTCGCTTTCGCTTTCCCGGATGTACGTAACGTTTGTTGATATGGTTCTGAGGAAGAGTGTATGACAGTGCCGTGCCGTCCATGTTCGTGTGCCCTCCCATTGTGTGTATGCTATTGTCTGTGTACTTGAATGATGTATGTAGGTGTTAGTGGACATGTTTTACCAGTGGGGGGAAATGGATCGTCGATAGTTGCCGTCACTCTGTCACGGTCGAGATGACGCACCCTCCGTACAGAAAGGTGTCGAGAAAGTGAGTGAGTGTGTGCGTCCGTGAATTGGCAGTGTTTGGAGGTGGGCGTGCCCTGGATGTGGCCCGGAAAAGGCTGTTCGTTAGGCGGTAGTGTTGTGTGGACAGGGGAGGGGCATGCGTAACGCTGCTGGCATGGCATTTCGGGAGATGGGAGGGGGCAAACGAGGAAACGAGGAGCGGCGGCCAAAGACGGGACGGGGAGGGGCGCGGTGTGGGTGGCTTGCGCCTGTGCTCGGCGTTGTGGTTTGTGCAAAAGAGGAGGAGAAAAACAATGTGAGTTGCCAGGGAGGGGAGCGGTGTTGTGTTGTGGTTGTCGTGGTGTAGCCGCAGACGCGGCTGTCAGTGAACGTGGCGAGACGGACGGATGCGCGGAGGGGCGGGGGCGGCGCATTTCGCCGGTGCCGTGCCGTGCCGTGCCGTGCCGTGCCGTGCCGTGCCATGCCTGAAAGCCGCGTGGTCGCTGTGTTGTTGGTGGCGTGGGGGCGAGGAGAGTACCGTACGGGTGTGCTTGTGCGCCGGAAATGGCACACTGCGCCCGCCCGTCTTGGAGGCTGATGGCTGTGGTGTGGAAATGGGGCGCGGTGATGTTGAAGCAGTTGAAGAACAGAAAAGAAACCAAGAAAACGGAAGGCGTGATGCGGCGGTGGTGGTGAGAGCGGGAAAAACAAAACAAAAAAAAAAAAAACAACAAAAAAAAAGAAGGAAAAACAACAAGAAACAAAAAAGAAAACAAAAAGTCTATCAATATTAAAATGTAAATGGAAATGGAAATGGACCCAGGTATAACCTCCCTGCACAAATAGCAGAGAGTCCGATGATAATAAAAATGTGCCAGAATGTTAACGTCCCTACAAAACAAACCCAACGGTAATATTAATGAAAGAGTGAACCGTATGTAACATTGCAACAGACATAATGAAACCTGATAAATTGTATAAGGGCAGCAGCGTTGACCTTTGGCCCTGTATTCAGAATAAAAAGAGCCAAAGATCGTTACCCCAATGAAAAAGACACTGAAACACGTATGTAACATAGTAGCGATGGCGAGACGTTGTAGCATCTGTGACCAGAGAGTTTGCGCTGGACTGCGCGAGTGTTGCGAGCGGTTCTCAGTCAGTCAGTCTGTCTGTCAGTAGTCGTTGCGAGTCCGTAGCTCTGTGTAGTTGAGGGCTGTACTCTGTCAGTAGTCGTCGCGTGCAGTACGCTAATAGTCGTCATGCAGAGCGGTCGGTCAGTAGTAGCAGCCGAGTGCGGTTGTGTGATGTAGGTGGTCGGCAACACTGGTCAAGATGGTGAATAAGGTATACTGTTAATTAATATAATCATTAGATAATGAAAAAGTGTAATTATTCTCCAACAAGTTCCCCAATAATAATTTTTATTTCAAAAGCATTTTTCAAACATTTAATTTGTTATTGAACTAAAGAGTTCGTTGCACTTCACATTTCATTCCACTGCTTTGAAGAAAAATGTCACTAAAATCACAAAAAAAGAGAATATTATTATTTGCAAATGCAGTTCCTCCAAGCGCTGCGCAACAACCAGAGCAGAAATGTGACATCCATTTATTCGGAGGTAAGACTTTAATTCTGATTGTTTTGCACAGGGCCAAAGACCGATATTTCGGTTTAATTGAAGTTTCTTGTCACTGAACGGACGTTTGTAAATGTTGTGTGAAGACTTTATATTTGAGTCAGATTGCGAATTTCACATTTTTGTTGCCATTTTCAATACCTCTCATTGTGGGCGAGGTTACAATTAGCGCAATGTCCATTAGCATCCGTAAATAACATTGTCCATTATTTTAAATTTTGCTGGGAGGTTACAACACACACACACAAAAAAAAAAAAAAACAAAAAATTGCATTTATATCCGCTCCTCAATTGTAGATACCCCTTACACAGCTGTGTGCAATGAATGAGTGCTGGCTGGTAATTAATTGCACTCCTTGGAGGGAAATGCCATAGGAAGTAGTCTTTAAAAAGTGAATGTTTTTCGTTAAGAGACAAAAGTTACTTTAGAAAAAAAGTAATAGTGGGGCTTTTGTTGTTGAACAAAAGAAGTACAATGAACATACGTTATCAGATTTGCGCAATGCAGCGTCACACCACCTTTTGATTATAACACAATATACTATACATCGTCCCGAACCGTGACCAGAGTCGCGAGACGAGCAGAGCACGCCGCCGACGCCCGCTCAGTACAACCGTCGACCCGCTACTACTGTCGACCGACTACTACCTCTCCCGACTCGCGCTACAATATATATAACAACTGTTCCTGGCGACCCGGTGCGTGCCACTACTGTCGTCTGGCGCGGTCCAAGCGCCGACTAGCAGCGATAAAGAACTCTCTGGTCAGACAGAGATGCTGTCATGCCTCGCCATCGCTCTGGTAATGAATACATACGTGTTGCAGCGTGCGTACCACCGGAACACGCAGTGGCGGAGCCAAAGACTGTGTTGTCGAGGTCGAGTGCGAGTGGGAAGAGAGGCAGCGTCGGCACGGAGATGCAAGCGAGCGCGAGACGCACGGGGGCTGCGGCGTGGCGCGTTTGCGGTCGGCGCCTTTGGTGGCAACGGCCGGGACAAGCAGCGGTGTATGGTGTGGTGCGGGGCGGACAGGGGCGGCGGTGGACGGGGAGGAGGCGGCGCGACGACGGCATGGGGGCGAAAACGGGACGGGGGACGGCGGATGTTGAGAGGCGTCACGCGCGGACAGGACACAGACACAGAGACACACAGATTGGAAAGGGAGGGTGCGCGGTAGTAGTTGGGAATGTGCGTACCGTGCGGGATGGGAGTGGGCGAGGAACACGGTCGTGGCCCCTGTTTTGGGTGCGTGTGATGACGTCGGTGTGTTGTGGGAAGGGAAGGTGCTGTGGCGGCGGCGCGTAATGGGCGTAGGCCGAAAAGAGAAAGGAACGTGGGCAGTGTGTCGTCGGTTCGACTGCGACGTTGATGGGCAGGGCAGGGCAAGGTTAATGGTGGTAGGAGTAGGCGTGTGGGCGCAAAAAATCTGCCGCTGCAGGCGGTGCCGTAACCGCCATGGCGGGAAGGAGAGAAAGAAAGAAAGAAAGAAACAAAAAAAAAAAAAAAAGAAAAGGAGGGGGGGGTGGGCGAAAGTGGAGAGGCGGTGGTGTGAGAAGGGCGGGGGCGGAAGGAAGGCAGGAAGGACAAGAGGCGAGGCGACGGCTTGCTTTGTGTATCGGTCGGTCTCTGGCTATGCTTCGTTTTCTGCAGCAGGGTCGGTGCGCGGCGTGGCTCGCGGCAGTGGGAACGCCTGGTGGCTGGACGGCCAGCAATGCGGTTGGATGGGCGGCCACAGCACCGCACCTGTGCCCGAGGAGGAGACGCTGGCGGCGGGCCCTGAGGTGAGGCCGGCTCGGCTGGGGCTGTGGATGTGTAGGTGTGCGCCGCTGCTGCAACAACGAGTAAAACGCGAGAAGGAGGGATGGCGGTAGAGAGAGAAAAAAAAAAAAGGTCGTGTTGTGTTGATGCGCAGGCAGACGCGTACAGAGGGACGAGCCCGGTCTGCAGCAGGGTGTGGCCGTGCCGAGTGCAGAGCAGCGGCGGCTCGGTTCGGTTCGGCCCGGCCCGGCGGGCCGCGCTGTTGTCGCGGACGTGAGCGCCCCCTGGCGGGTGGCCGGAGGCGGCGCGGCGTGTTGGACGTGTGGCTGGTGGCAGTGCACAATTTGCGAGTGGCTGGCGGTGTGGTGTGGCGGTTGGCGCGTCGGGCGGCGGAGAGGTATGTGTTGCGGGCGCCCTTTGCTGCGCTGCGTCGTTGCGTGTGCCGTACAGGGCGGGCGCTTGTCGACTGTGTGGGCGGTGTGGCGAATTGGCGTGAAACGGCTGCCGAGAGGTGTGTGGTAGCGAGCCGGTCGGTGGTGTCGGTGCGAAGGGGAATGTGCGTGCGTTTGGCGGTTTCGGTGTGCTTTTTGCGGCGTGAGAGTGGGAATTAGTGGGGCCGGCTGTTGTGTTGGTTCCTTGTGTCTTGTGTCGCGTAGCTTGATGGCAACGTGGAAGGACGCCGGTTTCGTTTCGAGCCTTGCGTGTGGTTGTCGACGTTGACTGGTTGGCGTGTGCCGATGCACGTGCATGTGTGGGTCGCGAGTGCGTTTTTGGCTGGCTGTGTGTGTGTGTGTGTGTGTTGTTTTGGGGGGGAAGGGGGAGGCGGTGGTGAAAGTGCAGTCGTTGCCACGGGCGTCGTCGGGTGGGGCTGGGGCTGTGCGTCGTGGCGGAAAGGTGGTAGGTTGCGGGAAGCGAGCCCGTCGTTGACGGTGTCGCGTGAGTTGTGAATCGAGTGGGGCGCGGGGCGCGGGACAGGAGCAGCGTGCCGCTGCGTCGTGGTCGTCAGCAGAGGCTGTGCGTGTGCTTGTCCTTTTTGTGGGCGGTTCGTGCGAGGCGTTTTTGTTTTGTGTTGCCCTAGTTGTTAGTTTATTGTGTTTGTGTTTGTTATTTTGAGACGACGACTGGTTGGTGGCGTGCGCGCGAAGTGGCGGTGTGCGCTTCCCGTGTCGTTTGATTTTTTTGTTTTTGTGTGTTTTATTTTGTTTTTTGCACTGGGCCCCGGTGGGTGGGTGCGTGTGTGTCGATTGCCGGCTGGCGAAAGGTGCGCCATCGGCGGGGTGGGTCGCCGGCACAAGTAGAGGCGGCGGCGTTGTTGCTGTTGTTGTGTGGTGTTTGTTTTGTTCGGCTGTGTCGGCGAGCTGTGTTGCGGTGCGTGTGAATGGTGGTGCAAAAGTGCTGGCGTTGGGGCTGCGACTGCGACGGCGGCGAGCCGCGGGCGCGCCATTGATAGTGATGTTGTGAACAGCGGCTGTGTACGGTAGTGGTGTTGTTGTAGCACGACGTGCATCCGGGCCGGCGCGGAAAGCGCAGTTGCGGGCGGTTGCCCTTCGGTGCCAGCCATGTCGCGTGAGCGGCGGGTTGCTCTGGTGTCGACACGTGGTGCTCTGGGTTGTTGTGTGGTGCCCTTTGGCCGGTGGGGGTGGTTCGCGTGTGTCTCGTTCGCGCTCGGTGTCTGGTCGTGGTCGTGCTGCTCCCCCGTCTGTCGGCGGTTTCCGACGTCGTCTGTACGTTTTTTTTGTTCGTTTGCGGCGTGCCTGCCGACGTCCGTCCCGTCGCGACCTTTCAACCGAAAGTGTGGCGCCCGAAGGTGAACGAACGTAACCCTGACCTCGGCGCTTTACGCTGAGCCGAGCGAACCGAACCGAACCGAACCTAACCTGTGGTGTGGCGAGGTGAGCTCAGCCTGTGAGCCCCTAACGTCTACGTAAGGTAAGCTGTCCGGCTCACGCCTCACGTTTGAACGCTTTTCTAACCTACGTTTGACGCTTCTTAACCTAGCACCGACCCCTTAACCTAACGTGTAACCTAACCTAACCTAACCTCTGACGCCTGACGTGTTTGAATGCTTAACCTAAGTTTGACGCTTAACCTAACCCAAGTCCCCTTAACCTAACCCACGTCCACCTAACCTAACCTAACGTAGACGTGTAAACGTAATGTGTAACGCGTAACGTGTAAGGTCGGCTGTCGTGTGTGCTTGACGGCAGATTGGGTTGGTCTGTAGATTCGGATTGCGGTTTGCCTCGGTCGAGGGGTTGGGTCGGAAGCGGCGAGGGGCGGCGGCGCCTGTTGCGCAGGCGGCGTCCGTTTGCGGCGGGCAATTGTTGAGAAACGGCTGTGAATGTTGGCGGGCGAGAGGAGGAGGACGGCGCGCGATGTGGCCCGACGGCTGCGGGCCGATCGGGAAACGGCGGGAGGGCGACGGAAGGCGATGGGGCGGCGGAGGCGCGTTTGCACGGCCGTCATCGCCGCACGCCTCGGCTTGTGTGGCTGTGGCGCCGGCCGCGCTGGCCGGGCTGCCGCGGCGACGGTGTGGGAGTTTTGCCGAAGGTTTGGCCATTGTGGCGGGTCGTCGGCTGGGGCTGTGGGGGCGGCATTTGGGCGGGGGCGGCGATTCTCGGCGGGCCGACCCAGGCTGTAGCGCGCGGTAGCTGCAGTTTGGCCGTGGTTTGCGGCGCTGCCGTGGCGACTGGTTGGCGACTGTGGTGTGGCTGTGTGTAGCCCCATCCTCGGTGGTTTGAAAGGCGCGGGCGGTTGTGGCGCAGGTTTGGGGCTGCTCCGCACAGGCTGTCGGACGTTGGGCGGTAGCAAGCGCGGGAGGCGCGGCGCGGCGGCGCGCAGAGTGGCGGCCGCTCTCTCGGCCGTCCGCGCCCGCCCGCGACACTGGCTGGGCCTTGTGATTCTCTGCTCTGCTGCTGTGCTGTGCTTGCGTGCCTGCCGTCCCGCTCGCTCTCGCTGTGTGTTACGCGCGTCGTCGAAATGGCAGATCAGGCGGCTACGAACGAGACTGCTGCGGCACCCGCCGCCACCGGCACTACGAAGAAGGCCAAGTCTGCGTCGTCTGCGAAGAAGCCGCGCGCCAAGCCTGCGCACCCGCGCACCTCTGAGATGGTGACGGCCGCCATCAAGAGTCTGAAGGAGCGCGGCGGGTCGTCGCTGCAGGCGATCAAGAAGTACATAGCCGCGCACTACAAGCTGGACGCGGAGAAGCTGGCGCCGTTTATCAAGAAGTACCTCAAGTCGGCCGTCGTGGCGGGCGAGCTGGTGCAGACGAAGGGGAAGGGCGCGTCCGGCTCGTTCAAGCTTGCCGGCGCCGGCGGCGGGGGGGCGGCCGAGGGCGGCAAGGCTCGTGCTGGCGGTGCCAAGAAGAAGCGCGCCGCTCCGGCCAGCAAGGAGAAGAAGGGCGCCCGTGCGGCCGGCGCAAAGAAGGCTGGTGGCGTGAAGGCGGCGACCGGTCGGAAGGCGGGCGCCGCCAAGAAGGCGTCTGCGGCGTCGGCCGCTCCCGCGGGTGCGAAGAAGGCGGCTGCGGCCAAGCCGGCCAAGGCCAAGTCGCCGTCGAAGGCGAAGAAGGCCGCCAAGGTTCCGACGAAGAAGCCGAAGGCGCCGCGCCCGAAGAAGGCGACGACGCCGTCTAAGGCGAAGGCTTCGCCCAAGAAGAAGAAGTAGAGTAGAGGAGAAAGAGATGGGAATGGAAGGGTTTGGCGCTTGACTCCGTCGTCCCCACCCCCCGTCGTCGTCTAGTGGCGCGCAAGAGACGCGCGGCCCAAAACGGCCCTTCTCAGGGCCATCAAAGCACGTCGGGGAAGGTTTTGATTGTCGTGTTGCGTTTGGTGTGGGTGTCTGTCTGGCGTTTCTGTATGCCCGTGGGGATGCTGTTTGCGTGCCGTGGTGGTTGGATTGCGGGGGTCGGTGGCGGGTGTGGGCGGCGGTAGCGGTAAGCGGTGTTGTTGTTGTCGTGGTTGATTGTCGCCGTGTTTGTGGCGGCGGCCGACGGTTGGTTTTCTGTCGCGTTGTTTTGTTTGAATACGTTGGTTGGCTTGCCTGCGTTCGTTCTTCTCGGATGTCTGTCTTGTCGAGTCGTGTCTGGTCTTTGTTTTGTTTTGTTCCTTTGTGTGTGTGTGTGTGTGTGATGTTTTGCAACGGGGGGCACGTTGAGATGCGGAAGGAGTCGGCGGGGATTTCGGTGGCGTGTAGAGCGAGCGAGCGCGCCTGCCTGGCCGTTGGCCGTCGGAGTGGAGTGCGGGTTTTTTTTGTTTTCGAAACGAAAGCGGCGGCCGGCCAGCCACCCGTGCGGTGTGACGTCGGCCGTTGGGTATTGTGCGCTTTGAGCGCCGGGGAGGGATGATGTGTGATTGTTGCGCGCTGCTAGCAGGCAGGCAGAGTGAGCGGGTGTGGCGGACGGACGGGAAGTGGTGGTTTTTTGTTTTGTTTTTGGGTTGCGGGGCGAGAGGCAGGCGACCGACAAAGTTTGCTCGCGACGGAGAGATGTTAGTGGCCCTGAAAAGGGCCGTTTTTGTTTGTGCGGTGCGGTGCCGCGGCGCGGTTTAGGCGCGCTCGCCGCGGATGCGGCGCGCGAGCTGGATGTCCTTGGGCATGATGGTGACGCGCTTGGCGTGGATTGCGCACAGGTTGGTGTCTTCGAAGAGGCCGACGAGGTAGGCCTCGCTGGCCTCCTGCAGGGCCATGACTGCGGAGCTCTGGAAGCGCAGGTCGGTCTTGAAGTCCTGGGCGATCTCGCGCACTAGGCGCTGGAATGGCAGCTTGCGGATGAGCAGCTCTGTGCTCTTCTGGTAGCGCCTGATTTCTCGCAGGGCGACGGTGCCCGGCCTGTAGCGGTGGGGCTTCTTGACGCCTCCGGTGGCGGGCGCGCTCTTCCTCGCCGCCTTGGTGGCGAGCTGTTTGCGCGGCGCCTTTCCGCCGGTGGACTTGCGGGCCGTTTGCTTTGTGCGGGCCATGGCGGTAGCGGTAGCGGTAGCGGAGCGGCGTGCGTGGAGGTTAGGTGCGGCGCGGCGTCCGGTGCTGCCTTGACAACGGGCCCGCGCGCCTCCGTGCTGCGCTTATATGCCCTCGGTTGCGCGTGGTGGGGGGAGGGCGGGCCAGAGTCTATATAGGGGGGCGGCGGGCGCGCTGGGCGCAGACCGTAGCCGACTCGCCAGCCGCTGCAGCTGCTGTTTGTGCACGTTTTGCTTTGCCCGAGGAAGGAAGGATGACAGGCCGCGGCAAGGGAGGAAAGGGGCTCGGCAAGGGTGGCGCCAAGCGGCACCGCAAGGTGTTGCGCGACAACATCCAGGGCATCACGAAGCCCGCCATCCGCCGCCTGGCTCGCAGGGGCGGCGTGAAGCGCATCTCTGGTCTGATCTACGAGGAGACCCGCGGGGTGCTGAAGGTGTTCCTGGAGAACGTGATCCGCGACGCGGTGACGTACACTGAGCACGCCAAGCGCAAGACTGTGACGGCCATGGACGTGGTGTACGCCCTGAAGAGGCAGGGGCGCACCCTGTACGGTTTCGGCGGTTAGGCTGCGTCGCAGCGGGCGCTGGCCTTCCCGCGGCCGTGCTTGTGGGTGGGAGAGACTAGAAAACGGCCCTTTTCAGGGCCACCACACTGTTCGGAAGTTGAAAAGTGCGAAAGAGTCTGTGTTGTTGTTGCTGCGTGTGTGCGCTGTGTTGTTTGTTTGTTTGTTTCTTTCTTTCTTTCTTTCCGTTTGAGCGACGTGATGTGACTGGGAGGGGAGAAGGAAAGGAAACGTGTCATGTGGCTGGCTGTGTGTGGAGCTGCTTCGTTTGTGTGTCTTTGTATCGATCGCGACGGAGATGGCGGGCTGTGTGTTGTTGTGCGAGAGGCGGTGATTATTTGCTTGCGTGGTTTGTCTCTGTGTGTTTGTTTGCGGCGGCGTTGGGGTTTCCGAGGCAAGGCGTGTGGGCATAGGCGGCCGGATCAGCTGTTTCGTTCGTGTCGACGGCCGTTGCGCGCGGGAGTGGAGGGCGGTGTGTCGACACGCCTCCCTTTAACAATGGTCATTATTGCTGCCGTTGTCGGTTTGGAAGGCGACTGCGACCGTGCAAAATGTGTGTGTGTTGGGCCACACGGGCTGTGTGGACGACAAGATGGCGGACGTGCGCCGGCGGCGGCTGTGCTGTGACAGTGCAAAGTTAAAACAAAACAAGGTGCGGCGAGGACGACTGAAATTTTGCTTTGGACGTAGGTGTGTGTGGTGGCCCTGAAAAGGGCCGATTGTTGTGGGCCGAGCCGAGCCGGCAAAGCGCGTTGCGTGCAGGGGAGCACGCGGCGCTGCGATTGCCTGGCCTCCTTTAGGCCTTCTTCTCGGTCTTCTTTGGCAGCAGGACGGCCTGGATGTTGGGCAGGACACCACCCTGTGCGATGGTGACGCCCGACAGGAGCTTGTTGAGCTCCTCGTCGTTGCGGATGGCAAGCTGCAGGTGGCGCGGGATGATGCGCGTCTTCTTGTTGTCGCGGGCCGCGTTTCCGGCCAGCTCGAGCACCTCAGCCGCGAGGTACTCCATGACGGCGGCGAGGTAGACGGGCGCCCCGGCGCCGACGCGCTCTGCGTAGTTTCCCTTGCGCAGGAGGCGGTGGATTCTGCCGACCGGGAACTGGAGCCCAGCCCTGCTTGAGCGGGACTTTGACTTGCCCTTGACTTTGCCTCCCTTTCCGCGTCCGGACATGGCGATGGGCTAGCGACGGTGCACACGAAACGGAAACGAAAACGACCGGTGCGAGCGGCAGCGAGTCGAGCAGCGGAGTGCGTGCCGGCGCAGCCGGGGTGGGGGTGCTTTATGGGCTCGGGTGCGGCGGCCGGTTGCGCGCGCGCCCCATTGGTCGGCGGCCGCAACAGGGCGAGCTGGTAAAGGTGCGGCGGCGGCTGGCGGCGGGTGCCACTGTGTGGGGAGACGCTGACTAGAGCGGAGCGCTTGCTACTGGTGTTGCTGCTGCCGTACGTTGGTTCGAGATGCCGCCCAAGACTAGCGGGAAGGCCGCCAAGAAGGCTGGCAAGGCGCAGAAGAACATTTCGAAGGGCGACAAGAAGAAGAAGCGCAAGAGGAAGGAGAGCTATGCCATCTACATCTACAAGGTGCTGAAGCAGGTGCACCCTGACACGGGCATCTCGTCGAAGGCGATGAGCATCATGAACAGCTTCGTGAACGACATTTTCGAGCGCATTGCGGCCGAGGCTTCTCGCCTGGCGCACTACAACAAGCGCTCGACCATCACGTCCCGCGAGATCCAGACCGCTGTGCGGCTGTTGCTGCCTGGCGAGCTGGCCAAGCACGCCGTGAGCGAGGGCACGAAGGCGGTGACCAAGTACACGAGCTCCAAGTAAGGAGGTGGCTCTGGAATGGAAGGAAGGATGGAGAAGGCTCCTCCGTTGCGAGAGCGGCAAAACGGCCCTTTTCAGGGCCACCAACTTGCCTTTTGCGGGAAGGGCGGAATTGTTGTTGTTTGTGTGGACGGCTGTGATGTGTGTGTGTGCATTTTGATTGTGGGTGGGGGGGCGCGTCAAAGCGTGTTGCGCGGGGTACGGCCACGAGGTTGGTCGCCGTGGCGTGGAATGGTGGCACGCCTCGTTGGCGTGGTTTTTGACCCATTGGTGTTGTTGGTGTGTGTGTGTGTGTGAGACCCGTCTGCGAGGGGGGGACAGTGTGATCGGCGACTTTTGTGTCACCGTAACGACGGCCGTTTGCGGGTTTGTTTTTTTGCACATCATACATGGCGAGGGTGAAATGTGAAATGTTTTTGTTTGGTTTTTTTTGCCGCCCACTATTCCCTTTGCTGTACGCCGAGTTTGACAATGGTGCGACGTAACTGCAGCGTGGAGGTGTGTGAGTGACGTTGAAATGAACGTGCCATTAAGACGCATTGTTGTTGTATTGTACTGTACGTGTACGGCGACACGCACGATGATGTACCATTCGACTCTGATGTTTGATAGCCGTGTCTGACTGATTGCGTACGACGCACGCACACCGATGTCGTCATTCAAGATGCACGCTAGACGACGACGGCGGCGGCGGCGGTCGTTTGTTTGGCGAATGTCTGTACACGTGTTTGTCTGTGTCCATCCGGTATGTATTTGTTTGTTTGAAAGTGTTTTGTGTGTCGGTGACGTGGTCCGATCCGTCGCCCCCTGAGTAACTGTCGATCGGCGCGATAGACCGGCGTCACGCAACTGAACCGAAGTCTTGGGCACACCCGTCATACTGTTGTACACCGTCGCGCTGAGAACGGTAACGAAAGGTTGACTTTGATCGGTCGAATGTCTGGGCAGAACGTGAGGAATGAGGCGAGAGTGCAAGGAGGGGGGGGGGCAAAAGAGAGAGGAAGGGAAAAAGGGGAGAAACGCATTCGTAGAGCAACGGAACGTTCCCGTGTCGGAGGCGTATTGGAGCCGCACTGAAATGCGTTTAACGGCGGCGCGGCTGCAAGTGTCTGCCGTGGTGAACGTTACCTTTGACGGCTGCATTGGGCTTTGCCTTTGCTTTTGCTTTTGCTTTCGCTTTCGCGTTCGCTTTCGCTTTCCCGGATGTACGTAACGTTTGTTGATATGGTTCTGAGGAAGAGTGTATGACAGTGCCGTGCCGTCCATGTTCGTGTGCCCTCCCATTGTGTGTATGCTATTGTCTGTGTACTTGAATGATGTATGTAGGTGTTAGTGGACATGTTTTACCAGTGGGGGGAAATGGATCGTCGATAGTTGCCGTCACTCTGTCACGGTCGAGATGACGCACCCTCCGTACAGAAAGGTGTCGAGAAAGTGAGTGAGTGTGTGCGTCCGTGAATTGGCAGTGTTTGGAGGTGGGCGTGCCCTGGATGTGGCCCGGAAAAGGCTGTTCGTTAGGCGGTAGTGTTGTGTGGACAGGGGAGGGGCATGCGTAACGCTGCTGGCATGGCATTTCGGGAGATGGGAGGGGGCAAACGAGGAAACGAGGAGCGGCGGCCAAAGACGGGACGGGGAGGGGCGCGGTGTGGGTGGCTTGCGCCTGTGCTCGGCGTTGTGGTTTGTGCAAAAGAGGAGGAGAAAAACAATGTGAGTTGCCAGGGAGGGGAGCGGTGTTGTGTTGTGGTTGTCGTGGTGTAGCCGCAGACGCGGCTGTCAGTGAACGTGGCGAGACGGACGGATGCGCGGAGGGGCGGGGGCGGCGCATTTCGCCGGTGCCGTGCCGTGCCGTGCCGTGCCGTGCCGTGCCGTGCCATGCCTGAAAGCCGCGTGGTCGCTGTGTTGTTGGTGGCGTGGGGGCGAGGAGAGTACCGTACGGGTGTGCTTGTGCGCCGGAAATGGCACACTGCGCCCGCCCGTCTTGGAGGCTGATGGCTGTGGTGTGGAAATGGGGCGCGGTGATGTTGAAGCAGTTGAAGAACAGAAAAGAAACCAAGAAAACGGAAGGCGTGATGCGGCGGTGGTGGTGAGAGCGGGAAAAACAAAACAAAAAAAAAAAAAACAACAAAAAAAAAGAAGGAAAAACAACAAGAAACAAAAAAGAAAACAAAAAGTCTATCAATATTAAAATGTAAATGGAAATGGAAATGGACCCAGGTATAACCTCCCTGCACAAATAGCAGAGAGTCCGATGATAATAAAAATGTGCCAGAATGTTAACGTCCCTACAAAACAAACCCAACGGTAATATTAATGAAAGAGTGAACCGTATGTAACATTGCAACAGACATAATGAAACCTGATAAATTGTATAAGGGCAGCAGCGTTGACCTTTGGCCCTGTATTCAGAATAAAAAGAGCCAAAGATCGTTACCCCAATGAAAAAGACACTGAAACACGTATGTAACATAGTAGCGATGGCGAGACGTTGTAGCATCTGTGACCAGAGAGTTTGCGCTGGACTGCGCGAGTGTTGCGAGCGGTTCTCAGTCAGTCAGTCTGTCTGTCAGTAGTCGTTGCGAGTCCGTAGCTCTGTGTAGTTGAGGGCTGTACTCTGTCAGTAGTCGTCGCGTGCAGTACGCTAATAGTCGTCATGCAGAGCGGTCGGTCAGTAGTAGCAGCCGAGTGCGGTTGTGTGATGTAGGTGGTCGGCAACACTGGTCAAGATGGTGAATAAGGTATACTGTTAATTAATATAATCATTAGATAATGAAAAAGTGTAATTATTCTCCAACAAGTTCCCCAATAATAATTTTTATTTCAAAAGCATTTTTCAAACATTTAATTTGTTATTGAACTAAAGAGTTCGTTGCACTTCACATTTCATTCCACTGCTTTGAAGAAAAATGTCACTAAAATCACAAAAAAAGAGAATATTATTATTTGCAAATGCAGTTCCTCCAAGCGCTGCGCAACAACCAGAGCAGAAATGTGACATCCATTTATTCGGAGGTAAGACTTTAATTCTGATTGTTTTGCACAGGGCCAAAGACCGATATTTCGGTTTAATTGAAGTTTCTTGTCACTGAACGGACGTTTGTAAATGTTGTGTGAAGACTTTATATTTGAGTCAGATTGCGAATTTCACATTTTTGTTGCCATTTTCAATACCTCTCATTGTGGGCGAGGTTACAATTAGCGCAATGTCCATTAGCATCCGTAAATAACATTGTCCATTATTTTAAATTTTGCTGGGAGGTTACAACACACACACACAAAAAAAAAAAAAAACAAAAAATTGCATTTATATCCGCTCCTCAATTGTAGATACCCCTTACACAGCTGTGTGCAATGAATGAGTGCTGGCTGGTAATTAATTGCACTCCTTGGAGGGAAATGCCATAGGAAGTAGTCTTTAAAAAGTGAATGTTTTTCGTTAAGAGACAAAAGTTACTTTAGAAAAAAAGTAATAGTGGGGCTTTTGTTGTTGAACAAAAGAAGTACAATGAACATACGTTATCAGATTTGCGCAATGCAGCGTCACACCACCTTTTGATTATAACACAATATACTATACATCGTCCCGAACCGTGACCAGAGTCGCGAGACGAGCAGAGCACGCCGCCGACGCCCGCTCAGTACAACCGTCGACCCGCTACTACTGTCGACCGACTACTACCTCTCCCGACTCGCGCTACAATATATATAACAACTGTTCCTGGCGACCCGGTGCGTGCCACTACTGTCGTCTGGCGCGGTCCAAGCGCCGACTAGCAGCGATAAAGAACTCTCTGGTCAGACAGAGATGCTGTCATGCCTCGCCATCGCTCTGGTAATGAATACATACGTGTTGCAGCGTGCGTACCACCGGAACACGCAGTGGCGGAGCCAAAGACTGTGTTGTCGAGGTCGAGTGCGAGTGGGAAGAGAGGCAGCGTCGGCACGGAGATGCAAGCGAGCGCGAGACGCACGGGGGCTGCGGCGTGGCGCGTTTGCGGTCGGCGCCTTTGGTGGCAACGGCCGGGACAAGCAGCGGTGTATGGTGTGGTGCGGGGCGGACAGGGGCGGCGGTGGACGGGGAGGAGGCGGCGCGACGACGGCATGGGGGCGAAAACGGGACGGGG
>NW_026047993.1:0-27014 GCF_023864345.2 Schistocerca serialis cubense
GAGAAGAACGAACGCAGGCAAGCCAACCAACGTATTCAAACAAAACAACGCGACAGAAAACCAACCGTCGGCCGCCGCCACAAACACGGCGACAATCAACCACGACAACAACAACACCGCTTACCGCTACCGCCGCCCACACCCGCCACCGACCCCCGCAATCCAACCACCACGGCACGCAAACAGCATCCCCACGGGCATACAGAAACGCCAGACAGACACCCACACCAAACGCAACACGACAATCAAAACCTTCCCCGACGTGCTTTGATGGCCCTGAGAAGGCCGTTTTGGGCCGCGCGTCTCTTGCGCGCCACTAGACGACGACGGGGGGTGGGGACGACGGAGTCAAGCGCCAAACCCTTCCATTCCCATCTCTTTCTCCTCTACTCTACTTCTTCTTCTTGGGCGAAGCCTTCGCCTTAGACGGCGTCGTCGCCTTCTTCGGGCGCGGCGCCTTCGGCTTCTTCGTCGGAACCTTGGCGGCCTTCTTCGCCTTCGACGGCGACTTGGCCTTGGCCGGCTTGGCCGCAGCCGCCTTCTTCGCACCCGCGGGAGCGGCCGACGCCGCAGACGCCTTCTTGGCGGCGCCCGCCTTCCGACCGGTCGCCGCCTTCACGCCACCAGCCTTCTTTGCGCCGGCCGCACGGGCGCCCTTCTTCTCCTTGCTGGCCGGAGCGGCGCGCTTCTTCTTGGCACCGCCAGCACGAGCCTTGCCGCCCTCGGCCGCCCCCCCGCCGCCGGCGCCGGCAAGCTTGAACGAGCCGGACGCGCCCTTCCCCTTCGTCTGCACCAGCTCGCCCGCCACGACGGCCGACTTGAGGTACTTCTTGATAAACGGCGCCAGCTTCTCCGCGTCCAGCTTGTAGTGCGCGGCTATGTACTTCTTGATCGCCTGCAGCGACGACCCGCCGCGCTCCTTCAGACTCTTGATGGCGGCCGTCACCATCTCAGAGGTGCGCGGGTGCGCAGGCTTGGCGCGCGGCTTCTTCGCAGACGACGCAGACTTGGCCTTCTTCGTAGTGCCGGTGGCGGCGGGTGCCGCAGCAGTCTCGTTCGTAGCCGCCTGATCTGCCATTTCGACGACGCGCGTAACACACAGCGAGAGCGAGCGGGACGGCAGGCACGCAAGCACAGCACAGCAGCAGAGCAGAGAATCACAAGGCCCAGCCAGTGTCGCGGGCGGGCGCGGACGGCCGAGAGAGCGGCCGCCACTCTGCGCGCCGCCGCGCCGCGCCTCCCGCGCTTGCTACCGCCCAACGTCCGACAGCCTGTGCGGAGCAGCCCCAAACCTGCGCCACAACCGCCCGCGCCTTTCAAACCACCGAGGATGGGGCTACACACAGCCACACCACAGTCGCCAACCAGTCGCCACGGCAGCGCCGCAAACCACGGCCAAACTGCAGCTACCGCGCGCTACAGCCTGGGTCGGCCCGCCGAGAATCGCCGCCCCCCGCCCAAATGCCGCCCCCACAGCCCCAGCCGACGACCCGCCACAATGGCCAAACCTTCGGCAAAACTCCCACACCGTCGCCGCGGCAGCCCGGCCAGCGCGGCCGGCGCCACAGCCACACAAGCCGAGGCGTGCGGCGATGACGGCCGTGCAAACGCGCCTCCGCCGCCCCATCGCCTTCCGTCGCCCTCCCGCCGTTTCCCGATCGGCCCGCAGCCGTCGGGCCACATCGCGCGCCGTCCTCCTCCTCTCGCCCGCCAACATTCACAGCCGTTTCTCAACAATTGCCCGCCGCAAACGGACGCCGCCTGCGCAACAGGCGCCGCCGCCCCTCGCCGCTTCCGACCCAACCCCTCGACCGAGGCAAACCGCAATCCGAATCTACAGACCAACCCAATCTGCCGTCAAGCACACACGACAGCCGACCTTACACGTTACGCGTTACACATTACGTTTACACGTCTACGTTAGGTTAGGTTAGGTGGACGTGGGTTAGGTTAAGGGGACTTGGGTTAGGTTAAGCGTCAAACTTAGGTTAAGCATTCAAACACGTCAGGCGTCAGAGGTTAGGTTAGGTTAGGTTACACGTTAGGTTAAGGGGTCGGTGCTAGGTTAAGAAGCGTCAAACGTAGGTTAGAAAAGCGTTCAAACGTGAGGCGTGAGCCGGACAGCTTACCTTACGTAGACGTTAGGGGCTCACAGGCTGAGCTCACCTCGCCACACCACAGGTTAGGTTCGGTTCGGTTCGGTTCGCTCGGCTCAGCGTAAAGCGCCGAGGTCAGGGTTACGTTCGTTCACCTTCGGGCGCCACACTTTCGGTTGAAAGGTCGCGACGGGACGGACGTCGGCAGGCACGCCGCAAACGAACAAAAAAAACGTACAGACGACGTCGGAAACCGCCGACAGACGGGGGAGCAGCACGACCACGACCAGACACCGAGCGCGAACGAGACACACGCGAACCACCCCCACCGGCCAAAGGGCACCACACAACAACCCAGAGCACCACGTGTCGACACCAGAGCAACCCGCCGCTCACGCGACATGGCTGGCACCGAAGGGCAACCGCCCGCAACTGCGCTTTCCGCGCCGGCCCGGATGCACGTCGTGCTACAACAACACCACTACCGTACACAGCCGCTGTTCACAACATCACTATCAATGGCGCGCCCGCGGCTCGCCGCCGTCGCAGTCGCAGCCCCAACGCCAGCACTTTTGCACCACCATTCACACGCACCGCAACACAGCTCGCCGACACAGCCGAACAAAACAAACACCACACAACAACAGCAACAACGCCGCCGCCTCTACTTGTGCCGGCGACCCACCCCGCCGATGGCGCACCTTTCGCCAGCCGGCAATCGACACACACGCACCCACCCACCGGGGCCCAGTGCAAAAAACAAAAAAAAACACACAAAAACAAAAAAATCAAACGACACGGGAAGCGCACACCGCCACTTCGCGCGCACGCCACCAACCAGTCGTCGTCTCAAAATAACAAACACAAACACAATAAACTAACAACTAGGGCAACACAAAACAAAAACGCCTCGCACGAACCGCCCACAAAAAGGACAAGCACACGCACAGCCTCTGCTGACGACCACGACGCAGCGGCACGCTGCTCCTGTCCCGCGCCCCGCGCCCCACTCGATTCACAACTCACGCGACACCGTCAACGACGGGCTCGCTTCCCGCAACCTACCACCTTTCCGCCACGACGCACAGCCCCAGCCCCACCCGACGACGCCCGTGGCAACGACTGCACTTTCACCACCGCCTCCCCCTTCCCCCCCAAAACAACACACACACACACACACACAGCCAGCCAAAAACGCACTCGCGACCCACACATGCACGTGCATCGGCACACGCCAACCAGTCAACGTCGACAACCACACGCAAGGCTCGAAACGAAACCGGCGTCCTTCCACGTTGCCATCAAGCTACGCGACACAAGACACAAGGAACCAACACAACAGCCGGCCCCACTAATTCCCACTCTCACGCCGCAAAAAGCACACCGAAACCGCCAAACGCACGCACATTCCCCTTCGCACCGACACCACCGACCGGCTCGCTACCACACACCTCTCGGCAGCCGTTTCACGCCAATTCGCCACACCGCCCACACAGTCGACAAGCGCCCGCCCTGTACGGCACACGCAACGACGCAGCGCAGCAAAGGGCGCCCGCAACACATACCTCTCCGCCGCCCGACGCGCCAACCGCCACACCACACCGCCAGCCACTCGCAAATTGTGCACTGCCACCAGCCACACGTCCAACACGCCGCGCCGCCTCCGGCCACCCGCCAGGGGGCGCTCACGTCCGCGACAACAGCGCGGCCCGCCGGGCCGGGCCGAACCGAACCGAGCCGCCGCTGCTCTGCACTCGGCACGGCCACACCCTGCTGCAGACCGGGCTCGTCCCTCTGTACGCGTCTGCCTGCGCATCAACACAACACGACCTTTTTTTTTTTTCTCTCTCTACCGCCATCCCTCCTTCTCGCGTTTTACTCGTTGTTGCAGCAGCGGCGCACACCTACACATCCACAGCCCCAGCCGAGCCGGCCTCACCTCAGGGCCCGCCGCCAGCGTCTCCTCCTCGGGCACAGGTGCGGTGCTGTGGCCGCCCATCCAACCGCATTGCTGGCCGTCCAGCCACCAGGCGTTCCCACTGCCGCGAGCCACGCCGCGCACCGACCCTGCTGCAGAAAACGAAGCATAGCCAGAGACCGACCGATACACAAAGCAAGCCGTCGCCTCGCCTCTTGTCCTTCCTGCCTTCCTTCCGCCCCCGCCCTTCTCACACCACCGCCTCTCCACTTTCGCCCACCCCCCCCTCCTTTTCTTTTTTTTTTTTTTTGTTTCTTTCTTTCTTTCTTTCTCTCCTTCCCGCCATGGCGGTTACGGCACCGCCTGCAGCGGCAGATTTTTTGCGCCCACACGCCTACTCCTACCACCATTAACCTTGCCCTGCCCTGCCCATCAACGTCGCAGTCGAACCGACGCGTGCCAACACACTGCCCACGTTCCTTTCTCTTTTCGGCCTACGCCCATTACGCGCCGCCGCCACAGCACCTTCCCTTCCCACAACACACCGACGTCATCACACGCACCCAAAACAGGGGCCACGACCGTGTTCCTCGCCCACTCCCATCCCGCACGGTACGCACATTCCCAACTACTACCGCGCACCCTCCCTTTCCAATCTGTGTGTCTCTGTGTCTGTGTCCTGTCCGCGCGTGACGCCTCTCAACATCCGCCGTCCCCCGTCCCGTTTTCGCCCCCATGCCGTCGTCGCGCCGCCTCCTCCCCGTCCACCGCCGCCCCTGTCCGCCCCGCACCACACCATACACCGCTGCTTGTCCCGGCCGTTGCCACCAAAGGCGCCGACCGCAAACGCGCCACGCCGCAGCCCCCGTGCGTCTCGCGCTCGCTTGCATCTCCGTGCCGACGCTGCCTCTCTTCCCACTCGCACTCGACCTCGACAACACAGTCTTTGGCTCCGCCACTGCGTGTTCCGGTGGTACGCACGCTGCAACACGTATGTATTCATTACCAGAGCGATGGCGAGGCATGACAGCATCTCTGTCTGACCAGAGAGTTCTTTATCGCTGCTAGTCGGCGCTTGGACCGCGCCAGACGACAGTAGTGGCACGCACCGGGTCGCCAGGAACAGTTGTTATATATATTGTAGCGCGAGTCGGGAGAGGTAGTAGTCGGTCGACAGTAGTAGCGGGTCGACGGTTGTACTGAGCGGGCGTCGGCGGCGTGCTCTGCTCGTCTCGCGACTCTGGTCACGGTTCGGGACGATGTATAGTATATTGTGTTATAATCAAAAGGTGGTGTGACGCTGCATTGCGCAAATCTGATAACGTATGTTCATTGTACTTCTTTTGTTCAACAACAAAAGCCCCACTATTACTTTTTTTCTAAAGTAACTTTTGTCTCTTAACGAAAAACATTCACTTTTTAAAGACTACTTCCTATGGCATTTCCCTCCAAGGAGTGCAATTAATTACCAGCCAGCACTCATTCATTGCACACAGCTGTGTAAGGGGTATCTACAATTGAGGAGCGGATATAAATGCAATTTTTTGTTTTTTTTTTTTTTTGTGTGTGTGTGTTGTAACCTCCCAGCAAAATTTAAAATAATGGACAATGTTATTTACGGATGCTAATGGACATTGCGCTAATTGTAACCTCGCCCACAATGAGAGGTATTGAAAATGGCAACAAAAATGTGAAATTCGCAATCTGACTCAAATATAAAGTCTTCACACAACATTTACAAACGTCCGTTCAGTGACAAGAAACTTCAATTAAACCGAAATATCGGTCTTTGGCCCTGTGCAAAACAATCAGAATTAAAGTCTTACCTCCGAATAAATGGATGTCACATTTCTGCTCTGGTTGTTGCGCAGCGCTTGGAGGAACTGCATTTGCAAATAATAATATTCTCTTTTTTTGTGATTTTAGTGACATTTTTCTTCAAAGCAGTGGAATGAAATGTGAAGTGCAACGAACTCTTTAGTTCAATAACAAATTAAATGTTTGAAAAATGCTTTTGAAATAAAAATTATTATTGGGGAACTTGTTGGAGAATAATTACACTTTTTCATTATCTAATGATTATATTAATTAACAGTATACCTTATTCACCATCTTGACCAGTGTTGCCGACCACCTACATCACACAACCGCACTCGGCTGCTACTACTGACCGACCGCTCTGCATGACGACTATTAGCGTACTGCACGCGACGACTACTGACAGAGTACAGCCCTCAACTACACAGAGCTACGGACTCGCAACGACTACTGACAGACAGACTGACTGACTGAGAACCGCTCGCAACACTCGCGCAGTCCAGCGCAAACTCTCTGGTCACAGATGCTACAACGTCTCGCCATCGCTACTATGTTACATACGTGTTTCAGTGTCTTTTTCATTGGGGTAACGATCTTTGGCTCTTTTTATTCTGAATACAGGGCCAAAGGTCAACGCTGCTGCCCTTATACAATTTATCAGGTTTCATTATGTCTGTTGCAATGTTACATACGGTTCACTCTTTCATTAATATTACCGTTGGGTTTGTTTTGTAGGGACGTTAACATTCTGGCACATTTTTATTATCATCGGACTCTCTGCTATTTGTGCAGGGAGGTTATACCTGGGTCCATTTCCATTTCCATTTACATTTTAATATTGATAGACTTTTTGTTTTCTTTTTTGTTTCTTGTTGTTTTTCCTTCTTTTTTTTTGTTGTTTTTTTTTTTTTTGTTTTGTTTTTCCCGCTCTCACCACCACCGCCGCATCACGCCTTCCGTTTTCTTGGTTTCTTTTCTGTTCTTCAACTGCTTCAACATCACCGCGCCCCATTTCCACACCACAGCCATCAGCCTCCAAGACGGGCGGGCGCAGTGTGCCATTTCCGGCGCACAAGCACACCCGTACGGTACTCTCCTCGCCCCCACGCCACCAACAACACAGCGACCACGCGGCTTTCAGGCATGGCACGGCACGGCACGGCACGGCACGGCACGGCACGGCACCGGCGAAATGCGCCGCCCCCGCCCCTCCGCGCATCCGTCCGTCTCGCCACGTTCACTGACAGCCGCGTCTGCGGCTACACCACGACAACCACAACACAACACCGCTCCCCTCCCTGGCAACTCACATTGTTTTTCTCCTCCTCTTTTGCACAAACCACAACGCCGAGCACAGGCGCAAGCCACCCACACCGCGCCCCTCCCCGTCCCGTCTTTGGCCGCCGCTCCTCGTTTCCTCGTTTGCCCCCTCCCATCTCCCGAAATGCCATGCCAGCAGCGTTACGCATGCCCCTCCCCTGTCCACACAACACTACCGCCTAACGAACAGCCTTTTCCGGGCCACATCCAGGGCACGCCCACCTCCAAACACTGCCAATTCACGGACGCACACACTCACTCACTTTCTCGACACCTTTCTGTACGGAGGGTGCGTCATCTCGACCGTGACAGAGTGACGGCAACTATCGACGATCCATTTCCCCCCACTGGTAAAACATGTCCACTAACACCTACATACATCATTCAAGTACACAGACAATAGCATACACACAATGGGAGGGCACACGAACATGGACGGCACGGCACTGTCATACACTCTTCCTCAGAACCATATCAACAAACGTTACGTACATCCGGGAAAGCGAAAGCGAACGCGAAAGCGAAAGCAAAAGCAAAAGCAAAGGCAAAGCCCAATGCAGCCGTCAAAGGTAACGTTCACCACGGCAGACACTTGCAGCCGCGCCGCCGTTAAACGCATTTCAGTGCGGCTCCAATACGCCTCCGACACGGGAACGTTCCGTTGCTCTACGAATGCGTTTCTCCCCTTTTTCCCTTCCTCTCTCTTTTGCCCCCCCCCCTCCTTGCACTCTCGCCTCATTCCTCACGTTCTGCCCAGACATTCGACCGATCAAAGTCAACCTTTCGTTACCGTTCTCAGCGCGACGGTGTACAACAGTATGACGGGTGTGCCCAAGACTTCGGTTCAGTTGCGTGACGCCGGTCTATCGCGCCGATCGACAGTTACTCAGGGGGCGACGGATCGGACCACGTCACCGACACACAAAACACTTTCAAACAAACAAATACATACCGGATGGACACAGACAAACACGTGTACAGACATTCGCCAAACAAACGACCGCCGCCGCCGCCGTCGTCGTCTAGCGTGCATCTTGAATGACGACATCGGTGTGCGTGCGTCGTACGCAATCAGTCAGACACGGCTATCAAACATCAGAGTCGAATGGTACATCATCGTGCGTGTCGCCGTACACGTACAGTACAATACAACAACAATGCGTCTTAATGGCACGTTCATTTCAACGTCACTCACACACCTCCACGCTGCAGTTACGTCGCACCATTGTCAAACTCGGCGTACAGCAAAGGGAATAGTGGGCGGCAAAAAAAACCAAACAAAAACATTTCACATTTCACCCTCGCCATGTATGATGTGCAAAAAAACAAACCCGCAAACGGCCGTCGTTACGGTGACACAAAAGTCGCCGATCACACTGTCCCCCCCTCGCAGACGGGTCTCACACACACACACACACCAACAACACCAATGGGTCAAAAACCACGCCAACGAGGCGTGCCACCATTCCACGCCACGGCGACCAACCTCGTGGCCGTACCCCGCGCAACACGCTTTGACGCGCCCCCCCACCCACAATCAAAATGCACACACACACATCACAGCCGTCCACACAAACAACAACAATTCCGCCCTTCCCGCAAAAGGCAAGTTGGTGGCCCTGAAAAGGGCCGTTTTGCCGCTCTCGCAACGGAGGAGCCTTCTCCATCCTTCCTTCCATTCCAGAGCCACCTCCTTACTTGGAGCTCGTGTACTTGGTCACCGCCTTCGTGCCCTCGCTCACGGCGTGCTTGGCCAGCTCGCCAGGCAGCAACAGCCGCACAGCGGTCTGGATCTCGCGGGACGTGATGGTCGAGCGCTTGTTGTAGTGCGCCAGGCGAGAAGCCTCGGCCGCAATGCGCTCGAAAATGTCGTTCACGAAGCTGTTCATGATGCTCATCGCCTTCGACGAGATGCCCGTGTCAGGGTGCACCTGCTTCAGCACCTTGTAGATGTAGATGGCATAGCTCTCCTTCCTCTTGCGCTTCTTCTTCTTGTCGCCCTTCGAAATGTTCTTCTGCGCCTTGCCAGCCTTCTTGGCGGCCTTCCCGCTAGTCTTGGGCGGCATCTCGAACCAACGTACGGCAGCAGCAACACCAGTAGCAAGCGCTCCGCTCTAGTCAGCGTCTCCCCACACAGTGGCACCCGCCGCCAGCCGCCGCCGCACCTTTACCAGCTCGCCCTGTTGCGGCCGCCGACCAATGGGGCGCGCGCGCAACCGGCCGCCGCACCCGAGCCCATAAAGCACCCCCACCCCGGCTGCGCTGCTGCGCCGGCACGCACTCCGCTGCTCGACTCGCTGCCGCTCGCACCGGTCGTTTTCGTTTCCGTTTCGTGTGCACCGTCGCTAGCCCATCGCCATGTCCGGACGCGGAAAGGGAGGCAAAGTCAAGGGCAAGTCAAAGTCCCGCTCAAGCAGGGCTGGGCTCCAGTTCCCGGTCGGCAGAATCCACCGCCTCCTGCGCAAGGGAAACTACGCAGAGCGCGTCGGCGCCGGGGCGCCCGTCTACCTCGCCGCCGTCATGGAGTACCTCGCGGCTGAGGTGCTCGAGCTGGCCGGAAACGCGGCCCGCGACAACAAGAAGACGCGCATCATCCCGCGCCACCTGCAGCTTGCCATCCGCAACGACGAGGAGCTCAACAAGCTCCTGTCGGGCGTCACCATCGCACAGGGTGGTGTCCTGCCCAACATCCAGGCCGTCCTGCTGCCAAAGAAGACCGAGAAGAAGGCCTAAAGGAGGCCAGGCAATCGCAGCGCCGCGTGCTCCCCTGCACGCAACGCGCTTTGCCGGCTCGGCTCGGCCCACAACAATCGGCCCTTTTCAGGGCCACCACACACACCTACGTCCAAAGCAAAATTTCAGTCGTCCTCGCCGCACCTTGTTTTGTTTTAACTTTGCACTGTCACAGCACAGCCGCCGCCGGCGCACGTCCGCCATCTTGTCGTCCACACAGCCCGTGTGGCCCAACACACACACATTTTGCACGGTCGCAGTCGCCTTCCAAACCGACAACGGCAGCAATAATGACCATTGTTAAAGGGAGGCGTGTCGACACACCGCCCTCCACTCCCGCGCGCAACGGCCGTCGACACGAACGAAACAGCTGATCCGGCCGCCTATGCCCACACGCCTTGCCTCGGAAACCCCAACGCCGCCGCAAACAAACACACAGAGACAAACCACGCAAGCAAATAATCACCGCCTCTCGCACAACAACACACAGCCCGCCATCTCCGTCGCGATCGATACAAAGACACACAAACGAAGCAGCTCCACACACAGCCAGCCACATGACACGTTTCCTTTCCTTCTCCCCTCCCAGTCACATCACGTCGCTCAAACGGAAAGAAAGAAAGAAAGAAACAAACAAACAAACAACACAGCGCACACACGCAGCAACAACAACACAGACTCTTTCGCACTTTTCAACTTCCGAACAGTGTGGTGGCCCTGAAAAGGGCCGTTTTCTAGTCTCTCCCACCCACAAGCACGGCCGCGGGAAGGCCAGCGCCCGCTGCGACGCAGCCTAACCGCCGAAACCGTACAGGGTGCGCCCCTGCCTCTTCAGGGCGTACACCACGTCCATGGCCGTCACAGTCTTGCGCTTGGCGTGCTCAGTGTACGTCACCGCGTCGCGGATCACGTTCTCCAGGAACACCTTCAGCACCCCGCGGGTCTCCTCGTAGATCAGACCAGAGATGCGCTTCACGCCGCCCCTGCGAGCCAGGCGGCGGATGGCGGGCTTCGTGATGCCCTGGATGTTGTCGCGCAACACCTTGCGGTGCCGCTTGGCGCCACCCTTGCCGAGCCCCTTTCCTCCCTTGCCGCGGCCTGTCATCCTTCCTTCCTCGGGCAAAGCAAAACGTGCACAAACAGCAGCTGCAGCGGCTGGCGAGTCGGCTACGGTCTGCGCCCAGCGCGCCCGCCGCCCCCCTATATAGACTCTGGCCCGCCCTCCCCCCACCACGCGCAACCGAGGGCATATAAGCGCAGCACGGAGGCGCGCGGGCCCGTTGTCAAGGCAGCACCGGACGCCGCGCCGCACCTAACCTCCACGCACGCCGCTCCGCTACCGCTACCGCTACCGCCATGGCCCGCACAAAGCAAACGGCCCGCAAGTCCACCGGCGGAAAGGCGCCGCGCAAACAGCTCGCCACCAAGGCGGCGAGGAAGAGCGCGCCCGCCACCGGAGGCGTCAAGAAGCCCCACCGCTACAGGCCGGGCACCGTCGCCCTGCGAGAAATCAGGCGCTACCAGAAGAGCACAGAGCTGCTCATCCGCAAGCTGCCATTCCAGCGCCTAGTGCGCGAGATCGCCCAGGACTTCAAGACCGACCTGCGCTTCCAGAGCTCCGCAGTCATGGCCCTGCAGGAGGCCAGCGAGGCCTACCTCGTCGGCCTCTTCGAAGACACCAACCTGTGCGCAATCCACGCCAAGCGCGTCACCATCATGCCCAAGGACATCCAGCTCGCGCGCCGCATCCGCGGCGAGCGCGCCTAAACCGCGCCGCGGCACCGCACCGCACAAACAAAAACGGCCCTTTTCAGGGCCACTAACATCTCTCCGTCGCGAGCAAACTTTGTCGGTCGCCTGCCTCTCGCCCCGCAACCCAAAAACAAAACAAAAAACCACCACTTCCCGTCCGTCCGCCACACCCGCTCACTCTGCCTGCCTGCTAGCAGCGCGCAACAATCACACATCATCCCTCCCCGGCGCTCAAAGCGCACAATACCCAACGGCCGACGTCACACCGCACGGGTGGCTGGCCGGCCGCCGCTTTCGTTTCGAAAACAAAAAAAACCCGCACTCCACTCCGACGGCCAACGGCCAGGCAGGCGCGCTCGCTCGCTCTACACGCCACCGAAATCCCCGCCGACTCCTTCCGCATCTCAACGTGCCCCCCGTTGCAAAACATCACACACACACACACACACAAAGGAACAAAACAAAACAAAGACCAGACACGACTCGACAAGACAGACATCCGAGAAGAACGAACGCAGGCAAGCCAACCAACGTATTCAAACAAAACAACGCGACAGAAAACCAACCGTCGGCCGCCGCCACAAACACGGCGACAATCAACCACGACAACAACAACACCGCTTACCGCTACCGCCGCCCACACCCGCCACCGACCCCCGCAATCCAACCACCACGGCACGCAAACAGCATCCCCACGGGCATACAGAAACGCCAGACAGACACCCACACCAAACGCAACACGACAATCAAAACCTTCCCCGACGTGCTTTGATGGCCCTGAGAAGGGCCGTTTTGGGCCGCGCGTCTCTTGCGCGCCACTAGACGACGACGGGGGGTGGGGACGACGGAGTCAAGCGCCAAACCCTTCCATTCCCATCTCTTTCTCCTCTACTCTACTTCTTCTTCTTGGGCGAAGCCTTCGCCTTAGACGGCGTCGTCGCCTTCTTCGGGCGCGGCGCCTTCGGCTTCTTCGTCGGAACCTTGGCGGCCTTCTTCGCCTTCGACGGCGACTTGGCCTTGGCCGGCTTGGCCGCAGCCGCCTTCTTCGCACCCGCGGGAGCGGCCGACGCCGCAGACGCCTTCTTGGCGGCGCCCGCCTTCCGACCGGTCGCCGCCTTCACGCCACCAGCCTTCTTTGCGCCGGCCGCACGGGCGCCCTTCTTCTCCTTGCTGGCCGGAGCGGCGCGCTTCTTCTTGGCACCGCCAGCACGAGCCTTGCCGCCCTCGGCCGCCCCCCCGCCGCCGGCGCCGGCAAGCTTGAACGAGCCGGACGCGCCCTTCCCCTTCGTCTGCACCAGCTCGCCCGCCACGACGGCCGACTTGAGGTACTTCTTGATAAACGGCGCCAGCTTCTCCGCGTCCAGCTTGTAGTGCGCGGCTATGTACTTCTTGATCGCCTGCAGCGACGACCCGCCGCGCTCCTTCAGACTCTTGATGGCGGCCGTCACCATCTCAGAGGTGCGCGGGTGCGCAGGCTTGGCGCGCGGCTTCTTCGCAGACGACGCAGACTTGGCCTTCTTCGTAGTGCCGGTGGCGGCGGGTGCCGCAGCAGTCTCGTTCGTAGCCGCCTGATCTGCCATTTCGACGACGCGCGTAACACACAGCGAGAGCGAGCGGGACGGCAGGCACGCAAGCACAGCACAGCAGCAGAGCAGAGAATCACAAGGCCCAGCCAGTGTCGCGGGCGGGCGCGGACGGCCGAGAGAGCGGCCGCCACTCTGCGCGCCGCCGCGCCGCGCCTCCCGCGCTTGCTACCGCCCAACGTCCGACAGCCTGTGCGGAGCAGCCCCAAACCTGCGCCACAACCGCCCGCGCCTTTCAAACCACCGAGGATGGGGCTACACACAGCCACACCACAGTCGCCAACCAGTCGCCACGGCAGCGCCGCAAACCACGGCCAAACTGCAGCTACCGCGCGCTACAGCCTGGGTCGGCCCGCCGAGAATCGCCGCCCCCGCCCAAATGCCGCCCCCACAGCCCCAGCCGACGACCCGCCACAATGGCCAAACCTTCGGCAAAACTCCCACACCGTCGCCGCGGCAGCCCGGCCAGCGCGGCCGGCGCCACAGCCACACAAGCCGAGGCGTGCGGCGATGACGGCCGTGCAAACGCGCCTCCGCCGCCCCATCGCCTTCCGTCGCCCTCCCGCCGTTTCCCGATCGGCCCGCAGCCGTCGGGCCACATCGCGCGCCGTCCTCCTCCTCTCGCCCGCCAACATTCACAGCCGTTTCTCAACAATTGCCCGCCGCAAACGGACGCCGCCTGCGCAACAGGCGCCGCCGCCCCTCGCCGCTTCCGACCCAACCCCTCGACCGAGGCAAACCGCAATCCGAATCTACAGACCAACCCAATCTGCCGTCAAGCACACACGACAGCCGACCTTACACGTTACGCGTTACACATTACGTTTACACGTCTACGTTAGGTTAGGTTAGGTGGACGTGGGTTAGGTTAAGGGGACTTGGGTTAGGTTAAGCGTCAAACTTAGGTTAAGCATTCAAACACGTCAGGCGTCAGAGGTTAGGTTAGGTTAGGTTACACGTTAGGTTAAGGGGTCGGTGCTAGGTTAAGAAGCGTCAAACGTAGGTTAGAAAAGCGTTCAAACGTGAGGCGTGAGCCGGACAGCTTACCTTACGTAGACGTTAGGGGCTCACAGGCTGAGCTCACCTCGCCACACCACAGGTTAGGTTCGGTTCGGTTCGGTTCGCTCGGCTCAGCGTAAAGCGCCGAGGTCAGGGTTACGTTCGTTCACCTTCGGGCGCCACACTTTCGGTTGAAAGGTCGCGACGGGACGGACGTCGGCAGGCACGCCGCAAACGAACAAAAAAAACGTACAGACGACGTCGGAAACCGCCGACAGACGGGGGAGCAGCACGACCACGACCAGACACCGAGCGCGAACGAGACACACGCGAACCACCCCCACCGGCCAAAGGGCACCACACAACAACCCAGAGCACCACGTGTCGACACCAGAGCAACCCGCCGCTCACGCGACATGGCTGGCACCGAAGGGCAACCGCCCGCAACTGCGCTTTCCGCGCCGGCCCGGATGCACGTCGTGCTACAACAACACCACTACCGTACACAGCCGCTGTTCACAACATCACTATCAATGGCGCGCCCGCGGCTCGCCGCCGTCGCAGTCGCAGCCCCAACGCCAGCACTTTTGCACCACCATTCACACGCACCGCAACACAGCTCGCCGACACAGCCGAACAAAACAAACACCACACAACAACAGCAACAACGCCGCCGCCTCTACTTGTGCCGGCGACCCACCCCGCCGATGGCGCACCTTTCGCCAGCCGGCAATCGACACACACGCACCCACCCACCGGGGCCCAGTGCAAAAAACAAAAAAAAACACACAAAAACAAAAAAATCAAACGACACGGGAAGCGCACACCGCCACTTCGCGCGCACGCCACCAACCAGTCGTCGTCTCAAAATAACAAACACAAACACAATAAACTAACAACTAGGGCAACACAAAACAAAAACGCCTCGCACGAACCGCCCACAAAAAGGACAAGCACACGCACAGCCTCTGCTGACGACCACGACGCAGCGGCACGCTGCTCCTGTCCCGCGCCCCGCGCCCCACTCGATTCACAACTCACGCGACACCGTCAACGACGGGCTCGCTTCCCGCAACCTACCACCTTTCCGCCACGACGCACAGCCCCAGCCCCACCCGACGACGCCCGTGGCAACGACTGCACTTTCACCACCGCCTCCCCCTTCCCCCCCAAAACAACACACACACACACACACACAGCCAGCCAAAAACGCACTCGCGACCCACACATGCACGTGCATCGGCACACGCCAACCAGTCAACGTCGACAACCACACGCAAGGCTCGAAACGAAACCGGCGTCCTTCCACGTTGCCATCAAGCTACGCGACACAAGACACAAGGAACCAACACAACAGCCGGCCCCACTAATTCCCACTCTCACGCCGCAAAAAGCACACCGAAACCGCCAAACGCACGCACATTCCCCTTCGCACCGACACCACCGACCGGCTCGCTACCACACACCTCTCGGCAGCCGTTTCACGCCAATTCGCCACACCGCCCACACAGTCGACAAGCGCCCGCCCTGTACGGCACACGCAACGACGCAGCGCAGCAAAGGGCGCCCGCAACACATACCTCTCCGCCGCCCGACGCGCCAACCGCCACACCACACCGCCAGCCACTCGCAAATTGTGCACTGCCACCAGCCACACGTCCAACACGCCGCGCCGCCTCCGGCCACCCGCCAGGGGGCGCTCACGTCCGCGACAACAGCGCGGCCCGCCGGGCCGGGCCGAACCGAACCGAGCCGCCGCTGCTCTGCACTCGGCACGGCCACACCCTGCTGCAGACCGGGCTCGTCCCTCTGTACGCGTCTGCCTGCGCATCAACACAACACGACCTTTTTTTTTTTTCTCTCTCTACCGCCATCCCTCCTTCTCGCGTTTTACTCGTTGTTGCAGCAGCGGCGCACACCTACACATCCACAGCCCCAGCCGAGCCGGCCTCACCTCAGGGCCCGCCGCCAGCGTCTCCTCCTCGGGCACAGGTGCGGTGCTGTGGCCGCCCATCCAACCGCATTGCTGGCCGTCCAGCCACCAGGCGTTCCCACTGCCGCGAGCCACGCCGCGCACCGACCCTGCTGCAGAAAACGAAGCATAGCCAGAGACCGACCGATACACAAAGCAAGCCGTCGCCTCGCCTCTTGTCCTTCCTGCCTTCCTTCCGCCCCCGCCCTTCTCACACCACCGCCTCTCCACTTTCGCCCACCCCCCCCTCCTTTTCTTTTTTTTTTTTTTTGTTTCTTTCTTTCTTTCTTTCTCTCCTTCCCGCCATGGCGGTTACGGCACCGCCTGCAGCGGCAGATTTTTTGCGCCCACACGCCTACTCCTACCACCATTAACCTTGCCCTGCCCTGCCCATCAACGTCGCAGTCGAACCGACGCGTGCCAACACACTGCCCACGTTCCTTTCTCTTTTCGGCCTACGCCCATTACGCGCCGCCGCCACAGCACCTTCCCTTCCCACAACACACCGACGTCATCACACGCACCCAAAACAGGGGCCACGACCGTGTTCCTCGCCCACTCCCATCCCGCACGGTACGCACATTCCCAACTACTACCGCGCACCCTCCCTTTCCAATCTGTGTGTCTCTGTGTCTGTGTCCTGTCCGCGCGTGACGCCTCTCAACATCCGCCGTCCCCCGTCCCGTTTTCGCCCCCATGCCGTCGTCGCGCCGCCTCCTCCCCGTCCACCGCCGCCCCTGTCCGCCCCGCACCACACCATACACCGCTGCTTGTCCCGGCCGTTGCCACCAAAGGCGCCGACCGCAAACGCGCCACGCCGCAGCCCCCGTGCGTCTCGCGCTCGCTTGCATCTCCGTGCCGACGCTGCCTCTCTTCCCACTCGCACTCGACCTCGACAACACAGTCTTTGGCTCCGCCACTGCGTGTTCCGGTGGTACGCACGCTGCAACACGTATGTATTCATTACCAGAGCGATGGCGAGGCATGACAGCATCTCTGTCTGACCAGAGAGTTCTTTATCGCTGCTAGTCGGCGCTTGGACCGCGCCAGACGACAGTAGTGGCACGCACCGGGTCGCCAGGAACAGTTGTTATATATATTGTAGCGCGAGTCGGGAGAGGTAGTAGTCGGTCGACAGTAGTAGCGGGTCGACGGTTGTACTGAGCGGGCGTCGGCGGCGTGCTCTGCTCGTCTCGCGACTCTGGTCACGGTTCGGGACGATGTATAGTATATTGTGTTATAATCAAAAGGTGGTGTGACGCTGCATTGCGCAAATCTGATAACGTATGTTCATTGTACTTCTTTTGTTCAACAACAAAAGCCCCACTATTACTTTTTTTCTAAAGTAACTTTTGTCTCTTAACGAAAAACATTCACTTTTTAAAGACTACTTCCTATGGCATTTCCCTCCAAGGAGTGCAATTAATTACCAGCCAGCACTCATTCATTGCACACAGCTGTGTAAGGGGTATCTACAATTGAGGAGCGGATATAAATGCAATTTTTTGTTTTTTTTTTTTTTTGTGTGTGTGTGTTGTAACCTCCCAGCAAAATTTAAAATAATGGACAATGTTATTTACGGATGCTAATGGACATTGCGCTAATTGTAACCTCGCCCACAATGAGAGGTATTGAAAATGGCAACAAAAATGTGAAATTCGCAATCTGACTCAAATATAAAGTCTTCACACAACATTTACAAACGTCCGTTCAGTGACAAGAAACTTCAATTAAACCGAAATATCGGTCTTTGGCCCTGTGCAAAACAATCAGAATTAAAGTCTTACCTCCGAATAAATGGATGTCACATTTCTGCTCTGGTTGTTGCGCAGCGCTTGGAGGAACTGCATTTGCAAATAATAATATTCTCTTTTTTTGTGATTTTAGTGACATTTTTCTTCAAAGCAGTGGAATGAAATGTGAAGTGCAACGAACTCTTTAGTTCAATAACAAATTAAATGTTTGAAAAATGCTTTTGAAATAAAAATTATTATTGGGGAACTTGTTGGAGAATAATTACACTTTTTCATTATCTAATGATTATATTAATTAACAGTATACCTTATTCACCATCTTGACCAGTGTTGCCGACCACCTACATCACACAACCGCACTCGGCTGCTACTACTGACCGACCGCTCTGCATGACGACTATTAGCGTACTGCACGCGACGACTACTGACAGAGTACAGCCCTCAACTACACAGAGCTACGGACTCGCAACGACTACTGACAGACAGACTGACTGACTGAGAACCGCTCGCAACACTCGCGCAGTCCAGCGCAAACTCTCTGGTCACAGATGCTACAACGTCTCGCCATCGCTACTATGTTACATACGTGTTTCAGTGTCTTTTTCATTGGGGTAACGATCTTTGGCTCTTTTTATTCTGAATACAGGGCCAAAGGTCAACGCTGCTGCCCTTATACAATTTATCAGGTTTCATTATGTCTGTTGCAATGTTACATACGGTTCACTCTTTCATTAATATTACCGTTGGGTTTGTTTTGTAGGGACGTTAACATTCTGGCACATTTTTATTATCATCGGACTCTCTGCTATTTGTGCAGGGAGGTTATACCTGGGTCCATTTCCATTTCCATTTACATTTTAATATTGATAGACTTTTTGTTTTCTTTTTTGTTTCTTGTTGTTTTTCCTTCTTTTTTTTTGTTGTTTTTTTTTTTTTTGTTTTGTTTTTCCCGCTCTCACCACCACCGCCGCATCACGCCTTCCGTTTTCTTGGTTTCTTTTCTGTTCTTCAACTGCTTCAACATCACCGCGCCCCATTTCCACACCACAGCCATCAGCCTCCAAGACGGGCGGGCGCAGTGTGCCATTTCCGGCGCACAAGCACACCCGTACGGTACTCTCCTCGCCCCCACGCCACCAACAACACAGCGACCACGCGGCTTTCAGGCATGGCACGGCACGGCACGGCACGGCACGGCACGGCACGGCACGGCACGGCACCGGCGAAATGCGCCGCCCCCGCCCCTCCGCGCATCCGTCCGTCTCGCCACGTTCACTGACAGCCGCGTCTGCGGCTACACCACGACAACCACAACACAACACCGCTCCCCTCCCTGGCAACTCACATTGTTTTTCTCCTCCTCTTTTGCACAAACCACAACGCCGAGCACAGGCGCAAGCCACCCACACCGCGCCCCTCCCCGTCCCGTCTTTGGCCGCCGCTCCTCGTTTCCTCGTTTGCCCCCTCTCCATCTCCCGAAATGCCATGCCAGCAGCGTTACGCATGCCCCTCCCCTGTCCACACAACACTACCGCCTAACGAACAGCCTTTTCCGGGCCACATCCAGGGCACGCCCACCTCCAAACACTGCCAATTCACGGACGCACACACTCACTCACTTTCTCGACACCTTTCTGTACGGAGGGTGCGTCATCTCGACCGTGACAGAGTGACGGCAACTATCGACGATCCATTTCCCCCCACTGGTAAAACATGTCCACTAACACCTACATACATCATTCAAGTACACAGACAATAGCATACACACAATGGGAGGGCACACGAACATGGACGGCACGGCACTGTCATACACTCTTCCTCAGAACCATATCAACAAACGTTACGTACATCCGGGAAAGCGAAAGCGAACGCGAAAGCGAAAGCAAAAGCAAAAGCAAAGGCAAAGCCCAATGCAGCCGTCAAAGGTAACGTTCACCACGGCAGACACTTGCAGCCGCGCCGCCGTTAAACGCATTTCAGTGCGGCTCCAATACGCCTCCGACACGGGAACGTTCCGTTGCTCTACGAATGCGTTTCTCCCCTTTTTCCCTTCCTCTCTCTTTTGCCCCCCCCCCTCCTTGCACTCTCGCCTCATTCCTCACGTTCTGCCCAGACATTCGACCGATCAAAGTCAACCTTTCGTTACCGTTCTCAGCGCGACGGTGTACAACAGTATGACGGGTGTGCCCAAGACTTCGGTTCAGTTGCGTGACGCCGGTCTATCGCGCCGATCGACAGTTACTCAGGGGGCGACGGATCGGACCACGTCACCGACACACAAAACACTTTCAAACAAACAAATACATACCGGATGGACACAGACAAACACGTGTACAGACATTCGCCAAACAAACGACCGCCGCCGCCGCCGTCGTCGTCTAGCGTGCATCTTGAATGACGACATCGGTGTGCGTGCGTCGTACGCAATCAGTCAGACACGGCTATCAAACATCAGAGTCGAATGGTACATCATCGTGCGTGTCGCCGTACACGTACAGTACAATACAACAACAATGCGTCTTAATGGCACGTTCATTTCAACGTCACTCACACACCTCCACGCTGCAGTTACGTCGCACCATTGTCAAACTCGGCGTACAGCAAAGGGAATAGTGGGCGGCAAAAAAAACCAAACAAAAACATTTCACATTTCACCCTCGCCATGTATGATGTGCAAAAAAACAAACCCGCAAACGGCCGTCGTTACGGTGACACAAAAGTCGCCGATCACACTGTCCCCCCCTCGCAGACGGGTCTCACACACACACACACACACCAACAACACCAATGGGTCAAAAACCACGCCAACGAGGCGTGCCACCATTCCACGCCACGGCGACCAACCTCGTGGCCGTACCCCGCGCAACACGCTTTGACGCGCCCCCCCACCCACAATCAAAATGCACACACACACATCACAGCCGTCCACACAAACAACAACAATTCCGCCCTTCCCGCAAAAGGCAAGTTGGTGGCCCTGAAAAGGGCCGTTTTGCCGCTCTCGCAACGGAGGAGCCTTCTCCATCCTTCCTTCCATTCCAGAGCCACCTCCTTACTTGGAGCTCGTGTACTTGGTCACCGCCTTCGTGCCCTCGCTCACGGCGTGCTTGGCCAGCTCGCCAGGCAGCAACAGCCGCACAGCGGTCTGGATCTCGCGGGACGTGATGGTCGAGCGCTTGTTGTAGTGCGCCAGGCGAGAAGCCTCGGCCGCAATGCGCTCGAAAATGTCGTTCACGAAGCTGTTCATGATGCTCATCGCCTTCGACGAGATGCCCGTGTCAGGGTGCACCTGCTTCAGCACCTTGTAGATGTAGATGGCATAGCTCTCCTTCCTCTTGCGCTTCTTCTTCTTGTCGCCCTTCGAAATGTTCTTCTGCGCCTTGCCAGCCTTCTTGGCGGCCTTCCCGCTAGTCTTGGGCGGCATCTCGAACCAACGTACGGCAGCAGCAACACCAGTAGCAAGCGCTCCGCTCTAGTCAGCGTCTCCCCACACAGTGGCACCCGCCGCCAGCCGCCGCCGCACCTTTACCAGCTCGCCCTGTTGCGGCCGCCGACCAATGGGGCGCGCGCGCAACCGGCCGCCGCACCCGAGCCCATAAAGCACCCCCACCCCGGCTGCGCCGGCACGCACTCCGCTGCTCGACTCGCTGCCGCTCGCACCGGTCGTTTTCGTTTCCGTTTCGTGTGCACCGTCGCTAGCCCATCGCCATGTCCGGACGCGGAAAGGGAGGCAAAGTCAAGGGCAAGTCAAAGTCCCGCTCAAGCAGGGCTGGGCTCCAGTTCCCGGTCGGCAGAATCCACCGCCTCCTGCGCAAGGGAAACTACGCAGAGCGCGTCGGCGCCGGGGCGCCCGTCTACCTCGCCGCCGTCATGGAGTACCTCGCGGCTGAGGTGCTCGAGCTGGCCGGAAACGCGGCCCGCGACAACAAGAAGACGCGCATCATCCCGCGCCACCTGCAGCTTGCCATCCGCAACGACGAGGAGCTCAACAAGCTCCTGTCGGGCGTCACCATCGCACAGGGTGGTGTCCTGCCCAACATCCAGGCCGTCCTGCTGCCAAAGAAGACCGAGAAGAAGGCCTAAAGGAGGCCAGGCAATCGCAGCGCCGCGTGCTCCCCTGCACGCAACGCGCTTTGCCGGCTCGGCTCGGCCCACAACAATCGGCCCTTTTCAGGGCCACCACACACACCTACGTCCAAAGCAAAATTTCAGTCGTCCTCGCCGCACCTTGTTTTGTTTTAACTTTGCACTGTCACAGCACAGCCGCCGCCGGCGCACGTCCGCCATCTTGTCGTCCACACAGCCCGTGTGGCCCAACACACACACATTTTGCACGGTCGCAGTCGCCTTCCAAACCGACAACGGCAGCAATAATGACCATTGTTAAAGGGAGGCGTGTCGACACACCGCCCTCCACTCCCGCGCGCAACGGCCGTCGACACGAACGAAACAGCTGATCCGGCCGCCTATGCCCACACGCCTTGCCTCGGAAACCCCAACGCCGCCGCAAACAAACACACAGAGACAAACCACGCAAGCAAATAATCACCGCCTCTCGCACAACAACACACAGCCCGCCATCTCCGTCGCGATCGATACAAAGACACACAAACGAAGCAGCTCCACACACAGCCAGCCACATGACACGTTTCCTTTCCTTCTCCCCTCCCAGTCACATCACGTCGCTCAAACGGAAAGAAAGAAAGAAAGAAACAAACAAACAAACAACACAGCGCACACACGCAGCAACAACAACACAGACTCTTTCGCACTTTTCAACTTCCGAACAGTGTGGTGGCCCTGAAAAGGGCCGTTTTCTAGTCTCTCCCACCCACAAGCACGGCCGCGGGAAGGCCAGCGCCCGCTGCGACGCAGCCTAACCGCCGAAACCGTACAGGGTGCGCCCCTGCCTCTTCAGGGCGTACACCACGTCCATGGCCGTCACAGTCTTGCGCTTGGCGTGCTCAGTGTACGTCACCGCGTCGCGGATCACGTTCTCCAGGAACACCTTCAGCACCCCGCGGGTCTCCTCGTAGATCAGACCAGAGATGCGCTTCACGCCGCCCCTGCGAGCCAGGCGGCGGATGGCGGGCTTCGTGATGCCCTGGATGTTGTCGCGCAACACCTTGCGGTGCCGCTTGGCGCCACCCTTGCCGAGCCCCTTTCCTCCCTTGCCGCGGCCTGTCATCCTTCCTTCCTCGGGCAAAGCAAAACGTGCACAAACAGCAGCTGCAGCGGCTGGCGAGTCGGCTACGGTCTGCGCCCAGCGCGCCCGCCGCCCCCCTATATAGACTCTGGCCCGCCCTCCCCCCACCACGCGCAACCGAGGGCATATAAGCGCAGCACGGAGGCGCGCGGGCCCGTTGTCAAGGCAGCACCGGACGCCGCGCCGCACCTAACCTCCACGCACGCCGCTCCGCTACCGCTACCGCTACCGCCATGGCCCGCACAAAGCAAACGGCCCGCAAGTCCACCGGCGGAAAGGCGCCGCGCAAACAGCTCGCCACCAAGGCGGCGAGGAAGAGCGCGCCCGCCACCGGAGGCGTCAAGAAGCCCCACCGCTACAGGCCGGGCACCGTCGCCCTGCGAGAAATCAGGCGCTACCAGAAGAGCACAGAGCTGCTCATCCGCAAGCTGCCATTCCAGCGCCTAGTGCGCGAGATCGCCCAGGACTTCAAGACCGACCTGCGCTTCCAGAGCTCCGCAGTCATGGCCCTGCAGGAGGCCAGCGAGGCCTACCTCGTCGGCCTCTTCGAAGACACCAACCTGTGCGCAATCCACGCCAAGCGCGTCACCATCATGCCCAAGGACATCCAGCTCGCGCGCCGCATCCGCGGCGAGCGCGCCTAAACCGCGCCGCGGCACCGCACCGCACAAACAAAAACGGCCCTTTTCAGGGCCACTAACATCTCTCCGTCGCGAGCAAACTTTGTCGGTCGCCTGCCTCTCGCCCCGCAACCCAAAAACAAAACAAAAAACCACCACTTCCCGTCCGTCCGCCACACCCGCTCACTCTGCCTGCCTGCTAGCAGCGCGCAACAATCACACATCATCCCTCCCCGGCGCTCAAAGCGCACAATACCCAACGGCCGACGTCACACCGCACGGGTGGCTGGCCGGCCGCCGCTTTCGTTTCGAAAACAAAAAAAACCCGCACTCCACTCCGACGGCCAACGGCCAGGCAGGCGCGCTCGCTCGCTCTACACGCCACCGAAATCCCCGCCGACTCCTTCCGCATCTCAACGTGCCCCCCGTTGCAAAACATCACACACACACACACACACAAAGGAACAAAACAAAACAAAGACCAGACACGACTCGACAAGACAGACATCCGAGAAGAACGAACGCAGGCAAGCCAACCAACGTATTCAAACAAAACAACGCGACAGAAAACCAACCGTCGGCCGCCGCCACAAACACGGCGACAATCAACCACGACAACAACAACACCGCTTACCGCTACCGCCGCCCACACCCGCCACCGACCCCCGCAATCCAACCACCACGGCACGCAAACAGCATCCCCACGGGCATACAGAAACGCCAGACAGACACCCACACCAAACGCAACACGACAATCAAAACCTTCCCCGACGTGCTTTGATGGCCCTGAGAAGGGCCGTTTTGGGCCGCGCGTCTCTTGCGCGCCACTAGACGACGACGGGGGGTGGGGACGACGGAGTCAAGCGCCAAACCCTTCCATTCCCATCTCTTTCTCCTCTACTCTACTTCTTCTTCTTGGGCGAAGCCTTCGCCTTAGACGGCGTCGTCGCCTTCTTCGGGCGCGGCGCCTTCGGCTTCTTCGTCGGAACCTTGGCGGCCTTCTTCGCCTTCGACGGCGACTTGGCCTTGGCCGGCTTGGCCGCAGCCGCCTTCTTCGCACCCGCGGGAGCGGCCGACGCCGCAGACGCCTTCTTGGCGGCGCCCGCCTTCCGACCGGTCGCCGCCTTCACGCCACCAGCCTTCTTTGCGCCGGCCGCACGGGCGCCCTTCTTCTCCTTGCTGGCCGGAGCGGCGCGCTTCTTCTTGGCACCGCCAGCACGAGCCTTGCCGCCCTCGGCCGCCCCCCCGCCGCCGGCGCCGGCAAGCTTGAACGAGCCGGACGCGCCCTTCCCCTTCGTCTGCACCAGCTCGCCCGCCACGACGGCCGACTTGAGGTACTTCTTGATAAACGGCGCCAGCTTCTCCGCGTCCAGCTTGTAGTGCGCGGCTATGTACTTCTTGATCGCCTGCAGCGACGACCCGCCGCGCTCCTTCAGACTCTTGATGGCGGCCGTCACCATCTCAGAGGTGCGCGGGTGCGCAGGCTTGGCGCGCGGCTTCTTCGCAGACGACGCAGACTTGGCCTTCTTCGTAGTGCCGGTGGCGGCGGGTGCCGCAGCAGTCTCGTTCGTAGCCGCCTGATCTGCCATTTCGACGACGCGCGTAACACACAGCGAGAGCGAGCGGGACGGCAGGCACGCAAGCACAGCACAGCAGCAGAGCAGAGAATCACAAGGCCCAGCCAGTGTCGCGGGCGGGCGCGGACGGCCGAGAGAGCGGCCGCCACTCTGCGCGCCGCCGCGCCGCGCCTCCCGCGCTTGCTACCGCCCAACGTCCGACAGCCTGTGCGGAGCAGCCCCAAACCTGCGCCACAACCGCCCGCGCCTTTCAAACCACCGAGGATGGGGCTACACACAGCCACACCACAGTCGCCAACCAGTCGCCACGGCAGCGCCGCAAACCACGGCCAAACTGCAGCTACCGCGCGCTACAGCCTGGGTCGGCCCGCCGAGAATCGCCGCCCCCGCCCAAATGCCGCCCCCACAGCCCCAGCCGACGACCCGCCACAATGGCCAAACCTTCGGCAAAACTCCCACACCGTCGCCGCGGCAGCCCGGCCAGCGCGGCCGGCGCCACAGCCACACAAGCCGAGGCGTGCGGCGATGACGGCCGTGCAAACGCGCCTCCGCCGCCCCATCGCCTTCCGTCGCCCTCCCGCCGTTTCCCGATCGGCCCGCAGCCGTCGGGCCACATCGCGCGCCGTCCTCCTCCTCTCGCCCGCCAACATTCACAGCCGTTTCTCAACAATTGCCCGCCGCAAACGGACGCCGCCTGCGCAACAGGCGCCGCCGCCCCTCGCCGCTTCCGACCCAACCCCTCGACCGAGGCAAACCGCAATCCGAATCTACAGACCAACCCAATCTGCCGTCAAGCACACACGACAGCCGACCTTACACGTTACGCGTTACACATTACGTTTACACGTCTACGTTAGGTTAGGTTAGGTGGACGTGGGTTAGGTTAAGGGGACTTGGGTTAGGTTAAGCGTCAAACTTAGGTTAAGCATTCAAACACGTCAGGCGTCAGAGGTTAGGTTAGGTTAGGTTACACGTTAGGTTAAGGGGTCGGTGCTAGGTTAAGAAGCGTCAAACGTAGGTTAGAAAAGCGTTCAAACGTGAGGCGTGAGCCGGACAGCTTACCTTACGTAGACGTTAGGGGCTCACAGGCTGAGCTCACCTCGCCACACCACAGGTTAGGTTCGGTTCGGTTCGGTTCGCTCGGCTCAGCGTAAAGCGCCGAGGTCAGGGTTACGTTCGTTCACCTTCGGGCGCCACACTTTCGGTTGAAAGGTCGCGACGGGACGGACGTCGGCAGGCACGCCGCAAACGAACAAAAAAAACGTACAGACGACGTCGGAAACCGCCGACAGACGGGGGAGCAGCACGACCACGACCAGACACCGAGCGCGAACGAGACACACGCGAACCACCCCCACCGGCCAAAGGGCACCACACAACAACCCAGAGCACCACGTGTCGACACCAGAGCAACCCGCCGCTCACGCGACATGGCTGGCACCGAAGGGCAACCGCCCGCAACTGCGCTTTCCGCGCCGGCCCGGATGCACGTCGTGCTACAACAACACCACTACCGTACACAGCCGCTGTTCACAACATCACTATCAATGGCGCGCCCGCGGCTCGCCGCCGTCGCAGTCGCAGCCCCAACGCCAGCACTTTTGCACCACCATTCACACGCACCGCAACACAGCTCGCCGACACAGCCGAACAAAACAAACACCAC